>NW_020924386.1:2247-3499 GCF_003984885.1 Neopelma chrysocephalum | reverse complement strand
GATCTGCAGGAATTTCAAGATGAATTCCTGGGAATTCTGCCCCCAAATTGAGGATGAATTCCCAGCATTCCAGGGCTCCCACTGCCCCCAATTCCACTCCTATGATCTGCAGGAATTTCAGGATGAATTCCCAACATTCCAGGGCTCCTCCTGCCCCCAATCTGCAGGAATTCCAGGATAAATTTCCAGGAATTCTTCCCCTAAATTGAGGATGAATTCCCGCCATTCCCAGGCTCCACCCACCCCTAAATCTGGACTGAATTCCCAGCATTCCCAGACTCCTCCTGCCCCAAAATCCGGGCTGAATTCCCAACATTCCCGGGCTCCCACTGCTCCCATGATCTGCAGGAATTTCAGGATGAATTCCTGGGAATTCTGCCCCTAAATTGAGGATGAATTCCCGCCATTCCCAGGCTCCCCCCGCCCCCAAATCCAGGCTGAATTCCTGCCTCTCCCAGCATTCCCGGGCTGAATTCCCACCATTCCCAGGGCTCCCACTGCCCCCAATCCCAATTCCTGAAATTCCTGGGAATCCTGCCCCCAAATTAGGGATGAATTCCCGGCCTTCCCAAGCTCCCCCCACCCCAAAATCCAGGCCCAATTCCCACCACTCCTGCCATTCCCAGGCTGAATTCCTGCCATTCCCAGCATTCCCGGGCTGAATTCCCAGCATTCCCAACATTCCCAGCTCACGTAGTGTGGCCTGGTGTCCAGCACTCCCAGTTTTTGTGGATCTGTTCCCTGGATGCTCTGGATGTGCAGCTCCAGGATGTGCTCGAAGCGCGGCCACAGCAGGGCCAGCACCGACCCCCAGTACCTGGAAAATCCGGGATTTGGGAATCTTGGAGGCGTTTGGGAGGGATTTCCCAGGGATTTGAGGCGGCTGGGAGGGATTTGGGGGGATTTTGGAGGGATTTGGGGGATTTTGGGGATTTGGGATGGGGTTTGAGGGGGGTTTTAGGGATCTGGGATAGGTTTGGGAGGGATTTCTGAGGGATTTGAGGGGATTTTGGGGATCTGGGATGGGTTTGGGAGAGATTTTGGAGGGATTTGGGGGGTTTTTAAGGATCTGGGATGGGATTTGGGGGGATTTCCGAGGGATTTGGGGGTGTTTTTGGGGATCTGGGATGGGTTTAGGGGGGTTTTTAGGGATCTGGGATGGGTTTGGGGGGATTTTGGAGGGATTTGGGATGGGGTTTGAGGGATTTGGGAGGGATTTCTGAGGGATTTGGGATGGGGTTTGAGGGATTTC
>NW_020924386.1:0-2237 GCF_003984885.1 Neopelma chrysocephalum | reverse complement strand
TTTTGGGGATCTGGGATGGGTTTGGAGGGGTTTTTAGGGATCTGGGATGGGTTTGGGAGGGATTTTTGATGGATTTAGGGGGGTTTTTAGGGATCTGGGATGGGTTTGGGAGGGATTTTTCAGGGATTTGGGAGTTTTTTGAGGGATCTGGGATGGGTTCCTCATGGATTTTGGAGGGATTTCTGAGGGATTTGGGGGGGGTTAGGGGATCTGGGATGGGTTTGGGAGAGATTTCGGAGGGATTTGGGGGGTTTTTAAGTATCTGGGATAGGGTTTGGGAGGGATTTTAGAGAAATTTCTGAGGGATTTGGGGTTTTTTTTGGGGATCTGGGATGGGTTTAGAGGGGTTTTTAGGGATCTGGAATGGGTTTGGGAGGGATTTTTGATGGATTTGGGATGGGGTTTGAGGGATTTCTGAGGGATTTGGGAAGATTTTGGGGATCTGGGATGGGGTTTGGGAGGGATTTCCAAGGGATTCCAGGGGGCCGGGAGGGATTTGGGGGGATTTCGGAGGGATTTGGGGGGATTTTGGGGATTTGGGATGGGTTTAGGGGGGTTTTTAGGGATCTGGGATGGGTTTGGTGGGATTTTGGAGGGATTTGGGATGGGGTTTGAGGGATTTGGGATGGGTTTGGGGGGATTTCCGAGGGATTTTGGGGTTTTTTGGGAATCTGGGATGGGTTTGGGAGGGATTTCCAAGGGATTTTGGGGGGTTTGGGGGATCTGGGACGGATTTTGGGGGCTTTTGAGGGATCTGGGATGGGTTTGGGAGGGATTTCCAATGGATTCCTGATGGATTTGGGGGGCTTTGGGGATCTAGGATGGGGTTTGGGAGGGATTTCTGATGGATTTGGGGATTTTTAGGGATCTGGGATGGGTTTGGGGGGATTTTGGAGGGATTTGCGAAGGGGTTTGAGGGATTTCTGAGGGATTTGGGGGATTTTTGGGGATCTGAGATGGGTTTAGGAGGGTTCCTCATGGATTTTGGGGCATTTTCCCATGGCTTTGAGGTGTTTTTCCCTGGATTTTTGGGAATTTCCCGACCTGTCGACAGCTGGGACGTTCCTCTTGGCCATGATGTTCCGGAATCGCAGCACGAGGTGGATGCAGAGGAAGACGGCGATCCCGTCGTAGCAGTCGGACACAAACCCTTCCATGTGCCTCTGGAATGGCATGGGAAGTGAGTCAGGATCCCAAGGAATCCCAGGGAATCCCAGGGAATCCCAGGGAATCCCAGGGAAAGTCTCCAACAAAAAAAAATTCCCCCAAAATCCCGGTGGACATCAAGGAAAAGGCCAAAAAAGTCAAGGAAACGTCCAAAAAAATCCCAGGGAAAACATCCCAAAATTCCAGGGAACTCCCCAGAATTCCAAGGGGAAGCCAGCCAGAAAAAAATCCCAGGGAAAATATGCAAAAATTCCAGAAAAACATCCCAAAATCCCAGGGGATGCCAAAGAAAAAGCAAAAAAAAAGTCAAGGAAGCCTCCCTAAAATCCCAGGGAAAACATCCCAAATTCCAAGGAAATCCCCAGAATTCCAAGGGAAAACATCCCAAAAATCTCAGGGAAACTCCCCAGAATTCCAAGGGAAAGCCAGCCGTAAAAGAATTCCAAGGAAAACATCCCAAGACCCCAGGGGACATCAAAAAAGTCAAGGAAATCTCCTCAAGATCCCAGGGAAAACCTCCCAAAATTCCAGGAAACTCCCCAGAATTCCAAGGGAAAGCCAACCCTCAAAATCCCAGGGAAAAACATCCCAAAATCCCAGAGAAAACACTCTCAAAATCCCAAGGAAACTCCTGAAAATCCCCAAAAATCCCTCGAAAATCCCCAAGAAACCCCCCCAAAATCCCAGGAAAGGCTCTTGAAACCCCAAAAAAACCTCCCAAAATCCCAGGAAAGGCCCCCAAAATCCCAAGAAAGGCCCTCAAAATCCTGGGAAATCCCCCCAAAATCCCAGGGAACCTCCCAAAAATCCCAAGAAATCCCTCAAAAATCCCAAAAAATCCCCCAAAAATCCCTCAAAAAAACCAAAATCCCAGGAAACCTCCCAAAAATCCCAAAAAATCCCTCAAAAATCCCAAAAAGTCCCTCAAAAATTCCCAAAAAACCTCCCAAAAATCCCCAAAAAATCCCCCAAAACCCCCAAAAATCCTGGGAAAGGCCCCCAAAATCCCAGGAAACCTCCCAAAAATCCCAAGAAATCCCTCAAAAATCCCCCCAAATCCCCCCAAAATT
>NW_020924385.1:0-1369 GCF_003984885.1 Neopelma chrysocephalum | reverse complement strand
CAGAGAGCCGAGGGAACACACAGGACGTCTGTTAGCAGGGACATCTTCAGCTGAGATGGGAATAGTTTGGATCAACATGCTCAGGCTCCACTGTTTTGCCTCTCTGTGGTTGCACACAACGTTTGGAAGAGACTGATAACCACGCGGTGCCCCAGTGTCACAGGGTGCCCTTGGTGACATGAGGTCATGAAGTGTCCCACGGACTTATGGGTGTAGAGTTTTAGAGGTGTTCTCTGACCCAATCTTCCTTGAACAAGGGAAGGTCTTCCTTCCAACATTCCTATATCCTGGTCTCCTGGGCCAGAGATCCCTGAGGGCTGGTCTTGTCAGTGCAAAGGTGTTCAGTAACTCTGCCTTCTCTGCATCCTTGCCATGAGCAGAGAGGCTCAGGGGGCTCCTGGGGGTCTCTGCACACGAGATCCCCCTCACACTCTTAAGGGAACTTCCCAGGCTCACCATTCCCAAGACTCCCTGGCAGTCACTCTCCCGCCAGCCCAGACTGGCACTGATGACCCTCAGGCCCCTTCCCAGCAGCAGCAGCTCCAGTGACCCGACGGATCCCCTGTGACTCCCCACATCCCAAACTCTCACAGTCAGACCAGGTTTCCTCACTGCTTCCATCTCAGGTTTCCCATGGAAGAGTCTCTGATGTCTTAAAAACAGTGAAACAATTTATTTCTTGTGAAGAAACACAAAAACAGCCTGAGCTGGTGCCTCGAGGAAGGACCCCCAACAAAAAACTCCTTGGGGTTTTATCTCCTCACAGTCCAAGCACACAAAATGCTCTTCCTGCAGAGTCCTGGGCTCCTGCCCTGTCTCCAAGTGTCCTCTCCCTTGGCTGCTCCAGGGTCGGCAGCTCACGGCCTTTGGTCTGAGGCCCCTCACCCAGAGCTCATCCCACAGCTCCAACTGCAGTTGCTCCCTGAGCCACCTGCACCCACAGGATTCCTCAACCCTGGGCACCACGAGGCCCCCACAGTGTCACAGTGTCCCTTTGGTTCCATGAGCCCCCACAGTGCCAAAGGGTCCCTTTGGTTCCGTGAGGTTCTGGTACTGAAAACTGGGAAACAAACTCTCCAACCAGTTTTTTGGGTTAGAAAGCCCACATTACTTCATTCAGTGTGCTGGGGGCATGAAGATAGCTCCATAAAGCATGCACACCCAGCAACCTCACAGACCACTTTATCATCAGCATCATGGCTGGGCTTCGCGAACCAAGATTTGGGAAGGGCTCTACCCACATTTGCTACAAGCGCTGGTGGCTAAAGAGGCCAATGCGAGATAGACAAGATGGGTTGCAAAAGGCACAGCAGAAAGACTCCTTGGATGGTACCAGCAAGACACGATTCTTTCTGCGCTCTTTTCTCTT
>NW_020924384.1:0-2038 GCF_003984885.1 Neopelma chrysocephalum | reverse complement strand
TGATGGCCTGGGAGGGGATTAGTTTTGACTTAATCACCTACAGGAAAGTTTGGAGACCTCCCTCAGTGTGCCCTGTGCCGGTGCTGAGCACATGGAGGGAAACACACCAAGAGTCAGACAGCCCTGCCCAGAAGAACTGACTGCCTGAAATAACTTTTTGCATTTTCTCTTTTTTAAAACCCAGTTCCTTCCTCAATATTGCCTCTGACACGAGTGGCTGAGAAGGGATAAAACAGGAAAGAAGCACACAAAATATGCTCCAAATACAATGGATTTTCTAGTCTCATGGCTGGAAAATGCAGTCTCCGGGATAGTTTCCAAACCAGGAAAGAGACTGCTTCTTCCACTCTACCATGTATCTCATCTGTCATGAAGTTTCTCTCCCTACAGATGCTCTAAGGATTATTGGATGTCATCCTAGGCATGCCCACAGTTATCTACTTGCCTTGCCTTTCAGAGAGGGCGCTGCCGTGGGGGAAAGCACAAGAAACTGTGTCCTTGGTAAAACAGAGGCTTTGCTTTGTCAGCCTCTTGAATCTGGGTCTTGCTCAGGGCAATCAGTGGAAGTTTCAGAGAACAGCACTTCTTATTTATCCAATCAAGCCAATAAATCCCAAGTTGATAGAGGCTTGCTCTACTTCCTGCCCTAAATGTCTGTCCTCCTTAGCAGGCAGACTGGCACGACCTGGCTCTCTAAAAGATCCTCTTCCAATCTTTTGACAGTTTCCATAGATGCCAAACAAGCATCCTTGTGGGAAAGGGAAGAAACGTGCAGCAAAAAAAGCAAAGAATGAGAGAATAGCTGGGCTAAACTGGGCTCACTGAAGTAGTACTTGATAGACACTTCCCCTGTGTGTACCAAGGGGTAAAAAATAGGTCTGTCTCATCTCCCTATTTACAAATCCCTAAAGGAAGAAAGTTGCCTGCTCGTCTTCCTGTAAGGAAGAGGAGAAAGCAAAAACAACAGTGAAAAGCAGGTAAATTAATTTTTTTAAAACCTCAGGGAAAAGAATCCCCAAAGATGTCTTCTTTACAGTCAGTCAGCTTACCACCCCAGGAACTTCACAGCAGCTTTCCTCTGCCACACCTTAGGATCTACGGGAAGTTCAAGCAGTGGCACATCAACCTACAGGATAAGCCAATAGGAAGAGAGGCTTGAAACTTTCTGAACTGCTTCAACCTAGTTCCAGTCTCTCTGCTTATCCCTACAGATGCCTTCCCGAGCAGAGGGAGCATTTCCCAACCATGGCACTCTCACTGCCAGACCCTTCTCCAGCTTCCCTGGAGATCCTCATTGCTTTGCTCTCCCCATGGAGATGTACCCTCAAGTGGTCAGCCCCATCCCCATCCTCTATCTCCCAGAGGTCCCATGTCATCTTAGAAGTATTCTCTTTCATTCTGAGAGCTGGGGAGAGTGGAGTATTCCTCAGGAAGAACAAATCTAGAAACAAACTGCTGGACAGTTTGACGAGTTGTCAAACTTGTTCTTCCCAGTTGTCACTGGAGCATTAGGAAGTTCCCTCCAACTCTATTTTTTTCCCATGACTGATAGCTGGCATGGGGAATTATGGTGGTCAGTAGGAGGGCAATAAATGTACCAAAGAGGGCTTGAAATATCTTGTAACACCTCTGAGGAAAGAGGAATATCCGGGTAGATGAGCAACATAAAATATTCTAATTCTCATATGATCCTATTGTTGACCTTAATTCTAATGAACGGGACCTGCAGGTTGCACTAAACCCAGTGGAGACATCTTGATTTTGAGCAGATACAGACACAGTGTGGGTTTGGTTGTCTAGAGTTGGGCAGTCAATTATGCTTGGGCCACTGTGGGCAAGAAAGACACTGAGGTGCTGGAGCGTGTCCAGAGAGGAGCAACGGAGCTGGGGAAAGGTCTGGAGCACAAGTGTGATGGGGAGCGGCCGAGGAAGCTGCGGGGGTTTGGCCTGGAGAAAAGGCGGCTCTGTCACATGCTGGCTTCCTTTCTGCTCTGGCCTACCAAGAGTGGTTATCATACACTTCCCCCTGATCTGCTGG
>NW_020924383.1:2608-5516 GCF_003984885.1 Neopelma chrysocephalum | reverse complement strand
ATCCCTGTATCCCTGTATCCATCACCTGCCTTCCCTGTATCCCTCAGCTGCCTTCCCTGCTCCCTGTATCCCTCAGTGCCTTCCTTGTTCCCTGCTCCCTGTATCCCTGTATCCCTCAGCTGCCTTCCTTGTTCCCTGTATCCCTGTATCCCTGTATCCCTGTATCCCTGTATCCCTGGATCCCTCAGCTGCCTTCCCTGCTCCCTGCATCCATCACCTGCCTTCCCAGCTCCTTGTATCCATCAGCTCCTTCCCTGCTCCCTGTATCCCTGTATCCCTGCTCCCAGCATCCCTCAGCTGCCTTCCCTGCTCCCTGTATCCCCGTGGTGCTTTGAAACCCCCAAAAATCCAATTTCCAAGTCCAAGCCCCCCTCCCACAACTCACCCTAGTGAGTGGAGGAGTTTTCCAGACACAGCACAAGACTCAATATGGGGGGGAAGGGAATTATATTACAATTATCACACAAATAAATATTATAATACCTTATATACCCAATCCTAACTATCTCTCCTGTGATAAAGCAGTATCTACATTGGGTCAAATCTCCTCTCCCTCCAATAAAAGTCCAGAAGGGATTCAGCTGCCTTCCCTGCTCCCTGTATCCATCAGGGATCCATCCAAATATACTGAACATTTACAGTGCTGGGAGCTTGTAGGGCCTTATGTAGGTTTTGCTCCACGAGACACAGGATTTCCAACCATCCCTGACCTGTGCAGCCACTGGATATTTACTTATCATCCCACACATTGAGTATTTCCAGTAGTTCTCAAGTTTATGCTTTTCCTCATCCTTGTTTTCCTGTCCAGAGATCTGTCTTGCATTGCAAGCCTCAATTTCTCTGCTTTTAAGGTGCCTAAGAACTGAGCAGTCCCCATTTTCAAAGCCTAAAAGCAGCTGCACGTGCCAGACTGGTTTAATGATGCTCAGCGTTTAACAGGCTTTAATTACTGGCTTCTCGTCTCTTATTTGGTTAAGCCAAGGATGTTTTAAGCCCAGCTTGTGTTGGAGAGCTCCGTTTTCCGAGCCAGCAGCTCGCACAGATGACTTTGGAAGTCAAATGGCAATTACTGCTTCCTCTCCTGTGGATTTGTGCATTTGCAGTGGAGAGGAGTTAAAAGCTTCTCCCCGACAGGAGCCACGAGCAGGCAGAGTCAGCCCCTGAGAGCAGCACAGCAGGAGGAGATTTGACAGGGGCTGGAAAAGAAGAGTTAAAAGGTTTGTTCGTTCAGGGTTCACCCAAAATTGCCATCCTGCTGCAGCTTTAGAGCCTCTAATTTCAGATTATTTCCCACCACCTGTATCTGACTGGGCAGCAGGTGTGGCACACCCAGATTCCTTGAATCCTTGAATTCCCGGATTCCCTTTGAATCTTTGGCTGAGGGAATTCTTTGAAATCATTGGAGGTTTCCAGGATGTGAACAAGTGTCCTCCCCAGTTCTCCAGCACCTTTCCCTTGGCTGTTCCAGGCTGTGCCAGCCTTCCCAAAGTGCCAGCAGGAGGGAATTTGCTGAGCACAATTCCCACAAGTGCTCTCTGAGAGGAGCCAATCGATTGCTAAAGACAAAGCTCAGGAGCACAAACCCCTCTCCTTGTCATCTCTATTATCCTTTGCTTCATCTGCCTCCACCCTGTGCATGGATAAAGCCTGGAAACTCTGCCAGGATCCGCTGCATTCCCAGAAAAAACCCTGTCACCTGCAATATCGTCCTGCCTGGTTGTGTGCAGCAGATTTAGCAGCTCAGAGCTGCCAGCCTGTCATGCAGGTTCTCTGTGCACACCTGGGTGTCCGTGGCAGGAGGAATCGGGGCACAAATTCCCACAAATTTAACCCAAAAGCGGAAGGGAGGAGCGGAGGTTTTCCCGGGGCTGTCAGTGAACGACTCGCAAAAGCCTTTTGGGAAGCAAAGAGGGAGAAACAGGAGTGGGTAGGGCTGGGCTAGGGGAGGTTTTTTTCCACCTTTGATCCTCGCCTTGTCCTGTTCAGTGAGCGGAATACAAAGCGAGGGTGTCTCGGCGCTCACACTTCACCTCGGCGGCGCAATCGGCGGCAGAAGCAGCGAGCGAGACCGACAGACTGTCACCGGCAAAATGAACTGTCACCTCCCATTTTTCAGAGGCTCGCCGGGATGAATTGCGGCTTTGAACCGCGTGGCCCGTTGCTGATTGAGTTCCGCTGTCTCAGAACCTCCGCTGAACAAGGCGAGTTCATTCCGGGCTGACGTTCCTGCCGCTGATCAATTTGGGAGCCGGCGGGATTAACCGCTTCGGGGCTGATTCCCCCTCCTCTTCTCCTTCCCCCTCCCTCCTCCTCCCGCTGCCACCTTCCCGTGTTTGCACCTGGAAAGGTCGGGGAATAAATCTGCCAGAGCAGCCGGTGAGATCCGTGGAGCCTCCAGAAGGTTTTAAGAGGTGCTGTTGTTAAACGGTGCCGCTCCAGGGGATGGTTATTGGGGTCACCGAGCTCCGACAGACATTTGTCCCCATCCCAAACCCAAAGCAGGATCTGCTGCACATCTCAGCACCATTTGGAGTGTTTGGCAGCCTCTGAGGAGTCAGGGGAACCCCAATCCTGCTGTGCTGGAGATCAGGATGGACATGGATTGGAGGGGCTGCTCGTGGGATGTTCGGGGTCAGAGACAGGTCTGAGTGAGACCTAAAACCCCTGAGTGGTGTGAGCTGAGCCTGTGTCCCCACAGCTCTGCAGGGGAGGGGGTGTGTGTCCCACCTGTTTGATCCAAGCAGAATTCCCAGCCTCTGGTGTCCGTTCCAGCCCTGCCAACACCAACCAGTCGTCTCCATAACTGTATTTTCTTACCTCTTCACCTCCTCAAAAACCATCCTGAACTGCTTGGCCTTTCTCCTCACCCAGGATTTCCATAATCCTCACCCAGGATTTCCATAATCCT
>NW_020924383.1:0-2598 GCF_003984885.1 Neopelma chrysocephalum | reverse complement strand
CCTCACCCAGGATTTCCATAATCCTCACCCAGGATTTCCATAATCCTGCCCTTCCCGTGCTTTCACATCACCCTTATTTTCTGATATCCCTTCTCTCCTTTCAGATTTTTTCCCTTCTCTTCCCATAATTACACATCTGCTTCCCAGCCAACATTTTGGCCCTACAGAGCCAACATCCCCTCAGTCCTCAGCCTCCCCCTCAAAGCCTGTTTTTCCTGTTCCCTCCCAAGCTGATCCTCATCCCCTGTGTCTGTGTGTTTTTGCTGATTCCCAGTCGTCTCATGTCTTATATTAACTGAGGACCACGTTCTGAGATCTGTAATTGTTGATACACACCCGAAACTCTCTTCAGGATGAAGGAAGCCAAGATTTTGGAGGACAAGAATTGTTTGTTCAGGAAAGGAGGACACACACACACACACAGAGAATTCACCACTGTAGGTCTTTTGCTGGTGTGAATCAGGATCACCCCACACTGAGCAACCCAGCTGGTGGTCAGGTACAATCCACTTGGATTAAATTAATGTCTGCTGGAATTCTATCGGTTTCTGGAGGAAAAAATCTGTTTTGTCAAGGCTCATCCAGCGCCAGGATCCTCCCTGCACAAACAGCTCTGACACAGCGTCTCAGCCCAGACTTCCCAAGCTGCTCTCAGCCTGATCCCAGGCTGTTTTTCCTGGGAATACTTTGTGTTGCAGAGCTGCAAGGAGAGATGGATGGGCCACTGACAAAAAGGGGCAGGAGAATCAGCTCCAATGGAAATAATTCAAGGAAAGCTTTAGTCAAGATGTCCGTGAGGGGGAAGCTCCGGGCCCGCGTCTCACCTTCCTCCAGCCCCAACAATTGGATGAAATATTAGCACTTTCCACATGTTCACACTGCAGGATATCATCCATCTTCCTCACCAGTGGGAAGTGTGAGCCAGCACGGCCCTTTCTGAAGCTGATTTCTATATTCCCAGACGCCAATCACGGCTCGGAAACCCTCGGAGTTCTCACTTCAGGAGAAGGGGCTGGGAATGTGGGGAGGCAGCCCGGGGCTAAGAGCCACCTCCCAGGCTGCCTTTAAATGCACAGCTGTGCCTCACCTCCAATAGCTGGAGAAATCCCAGCCCACAGGATTCCCTCAATCTTCAGTGACGGCCCCGCAGTGGCAGAAGGCTGGGAAAACCTGCTGGGGTGGGTCTGGGATGTCTGGGAGGGACTCAGAGCAGAAAACCTCCTGGGGTGGGTCTGGAAGGTTTGGGAGGGACTCTGAGCTCTCTGAGCTCAGCAGAAAACTCGCTGGGGTGGGTCTGGGATATTTGAGAGGGACTCAGAGCAGAAAACCTGCTAGGGGGGGTCTGAAAGGTTTGGGCGGGACTCAGAGCTCTCTGAGCTGAGCAGAAAACCTGATGAGGTGGTTCTGGGATGTTTGGGAGGGACTCAGAGCTCTCTGAGCTGAGCAGAAAACCTGCTGAGGTGGGTCTGGAAGGTTTGGGAGGGATTCAGAGCTCTCTGAGCTGAGCAGAAAACCTGCTGGGGTGGGTCTGAAAGGTTTGGGAGGGACTCAGAGCAGAAAACCTGCTGGGGTGGGTCTGGAAGGTTTGGGAGGGACTCAGAGCTCTCTGAGCTGAGCACATGGAGCCTTTCCTTGGGGCTGGGCAGCTGAAGTTTGCTGAGAGGGAAGATGCTCCCTCAGGGGAATCTTGGCTGCAGAGAAGGCTTGGGGAGAAGTGAGGGTGGTGACCACAGGGATTCCTGGTTCCTCTGGAGGGGCCTGCAAGGAAACTGGAAAGGAGCTTTTCCTCAGGAACTGGGAGTAATGGGGTCACTGAAAGAGGGGAAATTTGGGTGATGTATGTGGAAGAAATCCCTCCCTGGGAGGGTGGGGAGGTGCTGGCACAGGTTGCCCAGAGAAGCTGTGGCTGCCCCTGGATCCCTGGAGGTGTCCAAGGCCAGGTTGGAGCAACCTGGGACAGTGGAAGGGGGTGGAACTGGATGAGCTTTAAGGCCCCTTCCAACTCAATCCATTCCATGATCAGGGAACACACTGTTGCTTCTCCTCCACAACCTCAGAGCACCAGCCCTGCTCTCTGCAATCCAGGGAATAATTTGGGCTGGTGGAAGGTGTCCAACCCAGTTCCAACCCCCTGCCACGGGCAGGGACACCTTCCACCAGCCCAGGTTGCTCCAGTGTGGATGGATATTCCAAACATGCCAACTCCTTCTGTCCATCTCTCCTCAAGTGACCAAGTCCTCAGGTTCCTGCTGCAGCTCCCTCCTGGTGAGGGACAGTTTGACTGATACAACAACAGAGAAAAGGTTTTGCCATGCTTTAACTATTTATCCTCGTGCTACCAGACCAGAGACTGCTTTTTCAAAGGCCAGCCCTGGCAGGCAAGATGCTTTCAGATGAATCTTCTCTCTCCAAGAAGGGCCTGAAGGATCAGTGCCTGCAACGCTCCTTCATAAAATTAATGCTGCTCTGGAAGGGCCTGTCTGCACATGAGTTATCCCAGGGAGCCATCCTTTGCTTCAAATTTGCACCTTGTTTTATTGCAGAATAAGTCTCACGTGCAGACAAACCTCCCTTTGTAAGATCATCGTGTTTTTAGGG
>NW_020924382.1:0-1124 GCF_003984885.1 Neopelma chrysocephalum | reverse complement strand
AAAAAAAATTGTCTCATAATTGTAAAACAGTGCTCAGCAGTAACTTCACAATGGAAACTCCTTTGTCCTCTCTCCCAGTTCCATCAAGTCCTCCCCACAATGGAAATTTCTGAAACAGCTTTTTTTTTTCTTATCCTTGAAAAGAGAATGCTCCATGTTCACACTCATTAAAAGGCTGTGATTTTGTACCTAATGAGACCTCTCTCACTCTTTGATCAAACAAAACTTCTGTCTCAGTGAAATCTTGGCCACTGAAGTAAAAAATAAAATTTCTTCTTATTTTAGTGGCACCCAGATTTCATTTAATGATTTACAAAGTGTGAAGGCACTGATTACAGCCCAGTGTAAAATTACCATTACACTCATAATTTACCATGCAATGGAGTTGTAGAGCATTTAAAGAGCCCTTGTAATAAACATCAGAGTAAAGCAAACACACATTGCCCTGGATATACACGTGTGTGTCTGTGTGTGCACACAGAACAAGAACACAGTGGGTGTGAGAGAGAACTTCTCTCCTGTGCCCTGCTTCATTTATTATTCCTTTCACTACAGATCACAGTCCATGGACAATAGTATGGAAGATTTCTTTAATAACTCTCACTGCTAATTTAATTCTACTTAAACACACATATCCCAGTGAATGCCACGTGCTTTTCAGCAGGATTTTATGTGCAAATCAGGATAACGCGTTTTCAGAGCATTAACTAAAAGGAAGCATGAACTAAAACCTATTTAACCAATGAGGTATTGCTTTTAAACTACCACAAGGTCATAAAAAAGATAATTTCAAAGCTCTAAGTTTTCTAATTGTAATCAACAACAATCTAATGATGGAAGAAAGTCTGTCTGAATGGCTCTCATAAACCTGTGCACAGCCTTGCTTATCTGTGAAGATCCTTTACTTTGTCATTTGGTAACATTTTCACTACCAGATTTTGTTGTGCAAAATTAAAATGTGGCACTGGAATTAGAAATAACATTGTCTTACTGCTCAGTCTTAAATGAGCAGTGAAACTCAGATGCAGTTTTATTATTCTATAACAAAGTCTATTTGTTAATATTAGGTGCAACTTGACAATAAAATTGAAAAAGTATAAAATGTGCTGGAAATTGACCTTTTC
>NW_020924381.1:0-871 GCF_003984885.1 Neopelma chrysocephalum | reverse complement strand
CCCCCCAAAATAAAGCCAAAATACCCCAAAATAAACCCAACATAAATCCCAAACCCCCCAAAATACCCAAAAATACCCGAAACCCCCCAAAATACCCCAAAACACCCCAAACCCTCCAAAATACCCCAAAACGCCTCAAAATGACCCCAAAACACCTCAAAACAACCCAAAGTCTCCAAATTATTGCAAATACCCTCAAATACCCCAAAATGACCCGAAACGACCCAAAACACCCCAAAATAAACCCAAATATCCCAAAATGCCCCAAAACACCCAAAATAAACCCCAAATATCCCAAAATGCCCCAAAACATCCCAAAATAAATTCCAAATATCCGAAAATCGCCCAAAACACCCCGAAATAAACCCCAAATATCCCAAAATGCCCCAAAACTCCCCAACCCTCCCAAAACACCTCAAAATGCCCCAAAACACCCCAAAATAAACCCCAAATATCCCAAAATGCCCCAAAAGTCCCCAACCCTCCCAAAACACCCCAAATCCCCCAAAATACCCTGAAATGTCTCAAAATAACCCAAAATACCCCAATTGCCCCAAAACGACCCAAAACGCCCCAAACCCCTCAAAACATCCCAGAACACCCCGAAAGCCCCAAAATACCCCAAAGCACCCCAAAAAAACCCAAAACACCCCAGACCCTCTAAAATACCCCCAAACCCCCCAAAATAAAGCCAAAATACCCCAAAATAAACCCAACATAAATCCCAAACCCCCCAAAATACCCAAAAATACCCGAAACCCCCCAAAATACCCCAAAACACCCCAAACCCTCCAAAATACCCCAAAACGCCTCAAAATGACCCCAAAACACCTCAAAACAACCCAAAGTCTCCAAATTATTGCAAATACCC
>NW_020924380.1:8171-9938 GCF_003984885.1 Neopelma chrysocephalum | reverse complement strand
AAGGGACAACTTGTTTTAAATCCCGCAATTTACACCAAGAAATCCCTGCAAATTCCTGTTATGCTGGGATAACCTTGGGAAACCTTCACAGGCCTGCCTGGGGCTGCTCTGGCTCTCAGAGCCAGAGGGAAGGGAAGGTTTGGGAAGGGAAGGTTTGGGAAGGGAAGGGAAGGTTTGGGAAGGGAAGGTTTGGGAAGGGAAGGTTTGGGAAGGGAAGATTTGGGAAGGGAAGATTTGGGAAGGGAAGGTTTGGGAAGGGAAGATTTGGGAAGGTTTGGGAAGGGAAGGTTTGGGAAGGTTTGGGAAGGGAAGGGGTGCCAGGACGTGGCCCAGAGGGGTCCCTTCCTTTCTGCCATGCTGCTTTCCCCCCCTGATTGATTTAAATAGGTGTTAAGGTCAAAAAGGACAATTTCCCCACTCTGCACAGGGCAGGTGACAGAATTCAGCCCCTCAGCCACACCCTGGGCTCCAGCTGCCCCCAGGGTGAGTCTGAGCACCCTCCACGTGGGACCCAAGAGCTTCTACACTTCCTCACCTATTTTCCCCTTGATGTTGAATTTTAGAACCCCTCAGGAGCAGTGTATAAACACCCCAAGTGTTTCCCCTTGCAGCTGCTTTGGGACCAGTTCTACCTCCCCACCAAACTCCCACCCGGGGCAGGTCCCTCCACCCACCTCCCTCTGACTCAGGGCTGCTCCCCAGGGATTGGGAACCAGGGATTTGGAATAAACACCTACAGGCACCTCCATTGAAATAATAACTGATGAAACACTGGGGTTGGGTGTGGAGCAGCTGGGAGGCACCACAGTGAGCCCGTCCCACCCCTCCCTCCCTCTCCCATCATCACCCCTGAGCACCATCACCTGGAGCTGGGATCTCCCCTCCCTCTCACAAATAGAGGTATTTTTATCCCTTGGCTAAAAATAGGGCCTGTTTTGGTGCTGGGTGGGTCTGTACAGGGCATTATGGGATGTGCTGTGACTCATGGCACGACACATCTCTCCAACAACCAGTGCCAGGCCCAGTCGGGCTCCTGCTCCTGAACTCTCCTCCCCACAACCTTTTTGGGGCTAAAATCATGGCTACAATGGCTCTGGGATCTCTGGAGATCACAGAGGTGGAGGAAGCAGAACAGAAGGACAGGAATGTGCTCCAGCTGTGTCCCAGGGAAGGGGCAGAGTGGGCAGTGACAGGAATTCTCAGCCCAAGGAGAAGCTGTTGGTCCCTGAACACCCAGTGCTGGAGGCTCCTTCTCTGGGCAACCTGTGCCAGGGCCCTCCCCACCCTCCCAGCCAGGAATTCCTTCCCAATATCCCATCTCTCCCTGCCCTCTGGCAGTGGGAAGCCATTCCCTGTGTCCTGTCCCTCCATCCCTTGTCCCCAGTCCCTCTCCAGCTCTCCTGGAGCCCCTTTAGGCTCTGGAAGGGGCTCCAAGGTCTCCCTGGAACCTTCTGAACAAGGAAGAAAACAGATTTAACACCCAGAGCTCCCACCTGGCTCAGCACCCTCCCCCTGAACATTCCAGAGGATCCATCAGCCCTTTTTCCCTTTGGAAACCTTCGTTTTACAGGATGGAAAACGCCAGAACTGAGGAGCCACATCCCAGATGTGGGAACACCCCCCCAGCTGCTCCCACAGCTCTGCCCTGCCCAGACCCAGCTCCCCCTGAGCCCTTTCTGCCTGCAGCACTCTGGGGATGGCAGAGAGAGCTCCTGCCTCCTGCAAAACAGCCACTGACAGGGTGGGAGCTGCAGCTCAGAGCCCCTC
>NW_020924380.1:1556-8161 GCF_003984885.1 Neopelma chrysocephalum | reverse complement strand
GGAAAGGAAAGGAAAGGAAAGGAAAGGAAAGGAAAGGAAAGGAAAGGGAAAGGAGGGTACAAAGACAGGGCCATGCTCTGCCCCACCCTGCCAGGCTGACAGGGGTGATGGATGGCCCAGGAACCCTCCAGCACATCCCAGCTCCAGGCAGGGCAGCTCAAACCCCTGGGAAATGGGATCCCAGGCACGGGGGGGGGCAGGTGCTGAGGGACACACGAGGCCTCCTGCAAGCTGAGACAAGAGCCAAGGATTTCATCTTCCCTGTCACTGCTCAGTCCCAGGGGCTGCTCCCACCCACTGCTGAGGGGGGGCACGAGTCACACCCAAAAATCCCCCTGCCCTGGGCTGATCCCACAGGGATGGTGGGCAGCAGGGCAGGGGGGATCTGCCCCTCTGCCCCCTCAGCTGAGACCCCCCTGCAGAGCTGCCTCCAGCCCTGGGCAACAGCAGCACAAGGACGTGGAGCTGCTGGAGAGAGTCCAGAGGAGGCCCCGCAGATGCTGCCAGGGCTGGAGCCCCTCTGCTCTGGAGCCAGGCTGGGAGAGCTGGGGGTGCTCAGCTGGGGAAGAGAAGGATCCAGGGAGACCTTGGAGCCCCTTCCAGAGCCTAAAGGGGCTCCAGGAGAGCTGGAGAGGGACTGGGGATGAGGGCTGGAGGGACAGGACACAGGGAATGGCTTCCCACTGCCAGAGGGCAGGGAGAGGTGGGAAATTGGGAAGGAATTCCTGGCTGGGAGGCCCTGGCCCAGGTTGCCCAGAGAAGCTGTGGCTGCCCCTGGATCCCTGGAAGTGTCCAAGGCCAGGTTGGACGGGGCTTGGAGCAACCTGAGCTGGTGGGAGGTGTCCCTGCCCATGGCAAGGGGTGGCACTGGATGGGATTTAAGGTCCCTTCCCACCCAAACCATTCCATGATTCCACGATATCTCCATTTATAAATTATTGTCACACAGCCAAAAATTCACACCTCTCCCTTCCTTAATAACCTGAACAGATAATGCTCCTTTGGCATCACATTTCCCCAGCTGCCTTGGTCTCCTTTAATCAACTTTGCAGTGTTCCCACATTCCCTGGGATGAGCAGGAACAGGGAGAAGGATCCTCCTGCCATGAACTCCTGCAGAACCTGCCAGAGGAAGCAAACCTTCACCCCAGCAGCCTGGGATCCTTGCAGGAAGGAGTTTCTGGGTGTGTTGACGTGAACGGAAAGGTTTAAACCCCAGTTTCCTTGGGTAAAATGCACTTTTTAGCCCCAATGCTGCTACTTGGCATAAAAGCCAACACTGGGCAGCCCCTGCCAAGGCCTCACCACCCTTTCCAGCAGGAAATTCCTCCTCCTGAATCCCAAGCTTGTCTGGTCCCACCTTTGATGGGAAAGGATCCCAGGAAAGGTTACCTGACCCTTGTCCAACTGCACCTGGACAGTGATGGGGACTCCCCACGGCCACATTTGGGGTCCCACAGTTGCTGCACCCCTGGCAGGGCTGGCAGACACCCCAGGGAATGATCCACGGGCACATCTGGGGAGGATTTTAACAACACAGGCACAGAGAACCCCCAGACACCACTGACTCGTTTTGTCAAGGAAAGCAGAAGGAGAGTCCATGGATCTTGGTTCTGCCTGCTGGAAATGCAGCCCTGCTTTGCCCCTGGAGCAGTGACACAGTGCCAGTTCAGCTCCTCATCCCCTGCAGGAACGTTCACCCCTTCACAGCTTGGCCAGGCACAGCCTCCACCTTCACAAGGCAGGGAAGTGCAAACACACCACTCAGGGAGCTCTGTGCTCCTTCCCAGACCCCCATCCACACAGTCATTTACAGAAATATCACCAAATAAACACAAACCCAAACTCAGCTCGACCCTGACAGACACGGGGAGCTCCAGCTGGGAGCTGGGCTGGGTGTGGGGTGGAGAATGTGGGGCCACCACCGTGGGATTGTCCCCAGCAGAACAGAATCACCCCGGGCAGGGAGAGCAGCCCAATGACACAGCAAGAGCAGCCTTTCCCAGCAGGGCTTGGGAATCTGTGTCCCACTTAAAAAGGGAGACAAAAACCTCTTTAAAACCTCCCCAGTCACACCCGTGTAACAACACGGACTCAGAGAATGAAACCCCTTCTCTGGAGGGAACAGAAGGATCCCTGTGAAGGATTCCTGCTCTCCAGGCTGCCCCACACCCGTCCTGCAGGGCTTGGGATGGGTGAGGAGGGATAGAACACTCTGTATCCCAGCCCTGGATGGGAGAGGAGGGATGAAACACTCTATAACCCATCCCTGGGTGGGTCAGAAGGGATGAAACACTCTGTATCCCATTCCCTGGATGGGAGAGAAGGGATGAACACTCTGTATCCCATCCCTGCCCACTCTGTATCCCATCCCTGGATGGGAGAGGAGGGATGAAACACTCTGTATCCCAGCCCTGGATGGGAGAGAAGGGATGAAACACTCTGTATCCCAGCCCTGGATGGGTGAGGAGGGATAGAACACTCTATAACCCATCCCTGGGTGGGTCAGAAGGGATGAAACACTGTGTATCCCATTCCCTGGATGGGAGAGAAGGGATGAACATCTGTATCCCATCCCTGCCCACTCTGTATCCCGCCCCTGGATGGGTGAGGAGGGATGAAACACTCTGTTATCCCACCCCTGGATGGGTGAGAAGGGATGGAACACTGTATCCCACCCCTGGATGGGTGAGAAAGGATGAAACACTCTGTATCCCATCCTGCAGTGCTCTGGGATGGGTTAGAAGGGATGAAACACTCTGTATCCCATCCCTGGATGGGAGAGAAGGGATGAACACTCTGTATCCCATCCCTGCCCACTCTGTCCCCCCTCCCTGCCCCCAGGGATCCCCCCCAGCTGCACAGGTACCTCTTGGTGGGTGTGGGTGCTCCAGAGGACACGTGGGTCACCATGGCCTCGTTCATGTTACTCACGGGCCGGGCAGGGCTGCAAGGGAAACATTGGTGCTGTCAGTGACTTCAAAAAATGACCTGGAGACGACCCATCCCTTGGGAAAAGCCGAGGGCAGCAGCAGGAATTGCTTCACCCAGTGGCACCTGAAGAGCTTGGCCTGCTCTGGTGCTTCTCACAATCCCTGTGTCACCCTAAAAGGGAGATAAAATCAACATTTCTGACTACACAACTCACCTTTGGCACTGCTGAGCAGTTCAAGCAAATGCAGGAGCCGTTTGAATCAGGGCAGTTCTTTCAAGTGTTTAAAGAAATGAAGCAGAGATTTATTACAAGCAGCACTCACTGACACAACCACCACAGACACACACACCACCTGCCTGGGGTTCAGTTTAACAGGATCAAGTGGGTTGGGATAAACAAGTGGATAGAGCCTCGTGTTCCTCCCTGTCCCATGAAACCCAGCCAGGGACTGATGAGCCACTTATTTGCATCCTTAAACCCTGAGGGTTTCCCATTTCCAGGGTGCTGAGGCCTCCTGTGTGTGCAGGGAATGTCCTGGGCAGCTCTGCCACTGGATTTGAGCTGCTGGGAGAGGAGAACTCCAGCAGCCCCAGCCATGGAATCCATATCTGCCCACATTTACCCTCCAGGGACACCCAAAGACATCCACCAACCTCCCAAATGAGGCTTAAATCCCATCCAGCGCCACCCCTGCCATGGGCAGGGACACCTTCCACCAGCCCAGGTTGCTCCAAGCCCCGTCCAACCTGGCCTGGGACAATCCCAGGGATCCAGGGGCAGCCACAGCTTCTCTGGGCAACCTGTGCCAGGGCCTCCCCACCCTCACAGCCAGGAATTCCCTCCTAATATCCCATCTCTCCCTGCCCTCTGGCAGTGGGATCCATTCCCTGTGTCCTGTCCCTCCAGCCTTTGTCCCAGGTCCCTCTCCAGCTCTCCTGGAACAGGGATTACAATCCCCACAGGTATTTGCCATCACCTCTGCACTCAGATTCCCTGCAGTTAACCCTGAATTCATTCCCAGGAATGCTCCAGTTTCCTGCAGCACGAGGGCACAGGGGCAGCTCGACCTGTTTGCAGCCTTTGCCTCCCCTGGCATTCCCTGTGGCATTCCCTGTGGCATTCCCTGCTCAGCACCACGATCCTGCTCCTCTTCTGGATGTGCAAACACCAGGAACTGCCCTGAGGCTCCCCAGATTATTCCATTCAGCCCCATTTTCTGAGCCCAGAAATCCAGGGAACCAAACCAGCCACCGGAAAAAAAATCCCCTGGATGTCAAACACCTGAAATCCCAGAGGACACATTCCCTGCACGAATTCCTGCACGAATTCCTGCCTCCTTCTCCAGGCAGGAGCTGAGGGAAAACCACTTCCCTTTTCACCCTCGCCCTGGACTGACTGCCCAGAAATAATTCATGTTTATGTTCATGTTCCTCCAAACACGACATTTCACCGGGAAGGGATCTGGTTGTGAGACACCTTTCCTGCTCCTTTGGAAAAGGGAATTCCTGCCGCACAGGGAAGCGGGAATGGGGCGATCCCGAGCTGGAGAGCTGGGATGTGCCCCCGGGGGGTGTTTGGGAGCCCTTGAAACACATCCATGGTAACGAGCTGTTAATTAGCAGAGCTCTCCCTCCCCTCCTCAGCTCCCGATTTATTTCCCCTTGACCGAGCACCGGGAATGTCCCACCCACACCCACAAACCCTCCCGTTCTCCCAAACATTCCCTTCCCAGCCTTTGCATCCTCCTGCCCCACGCACCCCACAAACCCCCCGTGCAGCCCTGACACAAACACCTCCCACCAGCAGCAGCTTTGGCAAACAAAATCCGTGTTTTCCAGCCCCGTTTCCGTGGATGTTGGCTGGGATTTCCCTTTGGGAGGGACACAGGGTTTCTTCAAACACACAAACACCTCCTCAGGGTTTTATAAGACTCTTCCAATAAGGCAGTGGATGCAATTCACCACCTACAATCTGATTTTAGCAGCATTGTGGGACATTTCCACCAGTTCCTCTCAATTCTGTAACTACCAGTATCCCAAATTTTCCAGCTCAATCCTTGCTAACAGTGATAAAGGCAAAGGAAAAAATGAGGAACAGCTTGTTAAAGGATTTCAAGGTGGAGGTTGGTCAAAGTTTGGGCTCGGTGATCCTGGAGGTCTTTTCCAACCTCAGTGATTCTGTGATTCCATGTTCTTATCAAGCCCAATAAATCCTTTCCCAGGCCTGGGAATTTCTTGGGGCCATTTCTCTATTTTTAGGGAATATCTCCTGAAAACACCTGTCAGGATGGGGCCGTGTTTGCTGCTACAACCAGGAGAGAAACATCGCCTTGATCATGAGAGCGGGAGGATGAGAACCTGAATTATTCATGGAGCCAAGACACACAACAGCACTGGAGCTCTGAGATCTGCTCCGTGTCACATCTGCTCTGTCACATCTGCCCCTGGGTGGGATCTGCTCCTGTGCAGCTCAACCCCATCCTACCAAAACTTCCAGTTTAAAACCCCCCCTTCTGAGACGCTCCCGGGAGTTGTGGAAAAAAAACACCCCACAACCTTTTAAAACACATAAAAATATTTAAATTAATTTTAAAATATTTAAATGCAAAGTATTCTGGAACCAGCTGCCGTGGAGGGATTTTTCTGCCTGGAGAACCTCCCCAGAAATCCCAACTGCCCAGGCAGGAGTGATGGGCAGCAAACCCCAGGGCAGTGCTGGTCCCTGCTAAACAGCCCCTTCCCCAAACAATTCCTGGGAGGGGTTTGGGAGTGAGCATGAGCCAGGAACGACTCCCAGTGAGCAGTTCAGACTCTTGGAAGGTGGGAAAGATCCCCATCCCACCCTTCCACCAGCCCAGGTTGCTCCAAGCCCTGTCCAACCTGGCCTTGGACACTCCCAGGGATCCAGGGGCAGCCACAGCTTCTCTGGGACTCCCCACCCTCCCAGCCAGGAATTTCTCCATAAAACCCAAACCCCACAATCCAAACCCTTCCCCTGCTGCCCCGTTCCCTTTGCCTGAGGAGCTCCCCAGTTCCCTGGGACACTGGTGGAATCCATCAGGTTGGATCCCCTGGTGCTTTGAGGCTCATCAGCCCCGACGTGAGGAGGTCACAGCACCCAGCACTTTCTGTCCCATCTTCTCTCCCCTGAATGAATTCCAGGCACTATTTAAGGGGAAAATTCTCTTCCTGTCATTTTCTGGATGAACTCTCATCCTCAGAGCACTCAGAAACCATCACGAGGGAGGTGGAAATGAAGGACCAGCTCCTTTTGTGCAGTGTATATTATATAACCAAGCTCATAACCGAGGCCCTTTATTTATTATTCAAATCTAAATAAGGATCTCCTGCTGCCTCTCCCCTCTCCTGGGAGTCTGAGGGGGCAGAGGCAGGATCAATATGTCTGTTCTACCAAGGCAGGCCAGGGAAAGAGAAGGCAAAGCTATTGAAGAATTGTGAGAGCTGATAATGATAACGAAAAATAAAACTCACAGCAGAGAGCAGAGAGGGTGGAATCGCCCTTTTCCACAGGATTAACAAACTCAGGGACACAAACAGGCCTCATCCTGCTGGAATTCCACTCCATCCCGGGGGGAGGCTGGAAAAGCTTCAGGGATGCTCCAGGGAAGAGGCACAGGAACAGCCAAAGGCTGGAAATACATCCTTTTCACC
>NW_020924380.1:0-1546 GCF_003984885.1 Neopelma chrysocephalum | reverse complement strand
TCTCCAGGCTGATCCCGCATCCCTCTCCAGGCTGATCCCGCATCCCTGCTCCAGCTGCGCCTCTGTCCCTCTCCGGGTGCCTCCCACCTCCCTCCGGGAGCTGCTCCTGCATCCCTGTGAGCCGATCCTGCATCCCTGTGAGCCGATCCTGCATCGCTCCCCGAGCTGCTCCTGTGTCCCCCCTCTCCAGGCTGATCCCGGATCCCTCCGAGCGGCTCCTACATCCCTCTCGGAGCTGATCCCGCGTCCTTCTCCGAGCTGATCCTACGTCCCTCGGAGCTGACCCTACATCCCTCTCGGAGCTGATCCTACATCCCTCTCCGAGCTGATCCTACATCCCTCGGAGCTGACCCCACATCCCTCTCGGAGTGACTCTCCCGTCCCTCTCCCCGCCGCTCGCGCATCCCTTTCCCGGAATCACTCCCACGTCCCTCCCGGAGCGGTTCCCATCCCGGAATCACTCCCACATCCCTCCCGGAGCGGTTCCCATCCCGGAATCACTCCCACATCCCTCCCCGAGCGGCTCCCATCCCTCTCCCGGCCGTTCCCATCCCTCCGGGCTCATCTCCAGGCCGCTCCTCCCGCGTCCCCGAGATTCCCCCCATAAAACCAACCAGGACGAGCCGCGCCCGGAGGGGTCCCCCCTCGAACCTTCCCGGCGCTCCCGCAGCCCCCGGCCCTGGATCCCGAGCTGGGGGCAGGACAAAGCCCCCGGGAGGGCCAAAGCCCGCAGACCTGTGAGGAGGAGGAGGAGGAGGAGGAGGAGGAGGAGGCGGTGACCCCGCGGTCCCTCGGCCGCGCTGCCATCCCGGCCCGCGCCATCCCCGAGGATGCGCCGCATGGAACCGTCTCCAAGGGAACGGGGCATCGCCACGTGACCCGGCCCCGCATCCCGGGATAACCGGGATAACCGCCGGCCTCAGCCCGGGAAACGCTCGGGATGAGGCTGAACTCAAGGATGAACCGTCCGGCAACAAAAGGGTTTCTTAAAATCTTTCCGATTTTTAATTTTTTTTTTAAATTATTTTTTTTGCTTTGGTTTGTTTTCATTACGTTTTAAGTTTGAATTTTTTTTTAATTTTAAGTTCTAAATGTCATTACTTTTTAAGTTTTAATTTTTTTTAATATTAAGTTCTAATTTTCATTATTTTTTTTAAGTTTTAATTTTCTTTAATTTTAAGTTCTAATTTTCATTTTTTTTTAAGTTTTAATTTTCTTTAATTTTAAGTTCTAATTTTCATTAATTTTTTTAAGTTTTAATTTTCTTTAAGTTCTAATTTTCATTATGTTTCTTTAAGTTTTAATTTTCTTTCATTTGAAGTTCTAAGTTTCGTTATTTTTAAGTTTTAATTTTCTTTAATTTTAAGTTCTAATTTTCATTATGTTTTAATTTTCTGTAATTTTAAGCTCTAAATTTCATTATGTTTTTTTAAGTTTTAATTTTCTTTAATTTTAAGTTCTGATTTTCATTATCTTTTAAGTTTTAATTTTCTTTAAGTTCTAATTTTCATTATGTTTTAAGTTTTCATTTTCTTAAATTCTAATT
>NW_020924379.1:3441-3525 GCF_003984885.1 Neopelma chrysocephalum | reverse complement strand
GGAAGGATGGGGATCAATCAGGAAGGGTGGGGGGCAGTCAGGAAGGATGGGGATCAATCAGGAAGGGTGGGGATCAATCAGGAA
>NW_020924379.1:0-3431 GCF_003984885.1 Neopelma chrysocephalum | reverse complement strand
TCAGGAAGGATGGGGATCAATCAGGAAGGGTGGGGATCAATCAGGAAGGATGGGGGGCAGTCAGGAAGGAGGATTAGTCAGGAAGGGGGGGGCATTCAGGAAAGATGGGGATCAATCAGGAAGGATGGGGATCAATCAGGAAGGATGGGAATCAATCAGGAAGGATGGGGGGCAGCCAGGCCGAGGGGGGGTCAGTCAGAGCGGGGGGGCAGCGGCTGGCGGGGCCCGGCCCCATTCCTTATGCATCCGTGCGCTGATGCAGCCTGACAGCCCGGGTGCATTTGGTACCTCGCACATCCCGGCCGGAGCCTCCTGCTATTTTGGTTGATGCTAATTTGCTCCGTGTTGGGCTGCGGTTCACGCTCCGGTCAGCCCTGCCTGATACTATATTCCCGTTTGTTCCGGGAAAGGTTTTCCTGTCAGCTCCCCTTAGCCTTGACGTGCTCCCCGAACTGTGAATGCAACGCAGCCGGGGACGGGCCATGTGAGCCCGGCGGCTCCGCGGCGCGGGGGCCGGGGCTGGGGGGGGCTCCCGCTGCCGGCGCCCCCGGAGCAGCGGGGTTCGGGGAGGGCAGAGGCCATGGGACCCCCGAGTCGGGGGGCACCCCGTTGTCAGCGCCCCTGGATCGCTGCGGGTCGGGGAGAGAAGAGGCGATGGGGCCACCCTGCCCTCCTCCCCCAGACCGCCGAGGCCATGGGACCCCGGAGCGGGGGGCACCCCAATCCCACAGACCCCAGATCGCCGCAACCTGGGGAGGGGAGAGGCGATGGGACCCCAAGACAGGGGACACCCCACTGCCCTCGCCCCCAGGTCGCCGCAGCAAGGGGAGGGCAGAGGCGAGGGGCCCCCGGGGTGGGGGTTTGGGGGTCCCGGTGGAAGGGGAGCTGTGAGAGCTGTAGGTACCGGGGTGATACTCCCCCTCCCCGCACCCCCGAACCTGCTCCCCCGCCCCAGTGACCCCACACATGGCACCAGCATGTCCCCGTCAGGCCCTGGGGGAGCTGCCTCAGGGGTGCTGTCCCCCCTCGGTGGGGGTTCAGGGATCCCATCCGTGAGGGTTCAGGGGCCCCGTCTCCCCCCGGCCAGGGTTTGAGGGTCCCGTCTTCCCTTGGTGGGTTTTGGGTGTCCCCATTTTCCCCTTGGCTGCGGTTCAGTGGTCCCATCTTCCTTTAGCTGAGGTTTGGGGGTCCCATCTCCCCTCGGTGGCAGCTCAAATGCCCCGTCTCCCCTCAGACGAGGTTTGGGGTTTCCATCTCCCCTCGGTGAGGGTTCGTGGGTCCCATCTCCCCTTGGACAAGCTTTGGGGGGCTCAGGGGTGGTGTCTCCCCTTGGTGGGAGCTCAGGGGTCCCGTGTCCCCTCGGTGGGGTTCAGGGGCTCCATCTCCCCTCTGTGGGGGCTCAGGGGTCCTGTGTCCCCTCAGTGGGGGTTCGGGGGTCCCGCCTCCCCCCTGTGGGGGTTCGGGGGTCCCATGTCCCCTCAGTGGGGGTTCGGGGGCTCCATCTCCCCTCTGGGGGGGTTCGGGGGTCCCGTCTCCCCCCGATGCTCCACGCTGCCTCCGCCGCCTCTCCCTGCCGGGCTCTCCCGAGCCTGGACTGCCCTCTAGTTCCCGGCTGGCGGGGACACAGCGGGGACCTCCCGGGGTGGCTCCTCGGCGGGACCCCCCGGATGCCCACCCAGTGGGATCCCCCCGGGTGAAACCCCCGAGCGGCTCCGGGGCCGCCGCCCCTCGGTGCGGGGACACGGACACGGTGACAGCGCATCGTCACCCCCTCGGGTCCCCTCCCCCCGAGACCCCCGCGGGTTGAGGGGTGCCGAGGTGATCCCGTGCGTGGTGACAGCCCCCCAACCCTAAACACCCCTCAGAGCGGGTGTCCCGGGGGTAGCACCCCCTCAGCACCCCGACCACCCGCACCCACCCGGCCCAGCAGGACACGGGGTCACCGCGGGGTCCCTCCCCACCGCCACGGGGGCTGGGGAGGACCAGGACCCCCCTCGGCGACCCCAACCCCCCGTGGGCAGCCCCCGGGTGCCGGGCCGGGAGGGGCCGAGGGGGCCGGGGGCTGCGTCAGCGGGGGATTAGCGGGGCCGGGATCCGCCTGAGCCCGTGATCCCGCTTAGTCCGGGGGCCCCCGCGCCCGCCCGGAGGGGGCTTAGCGGCCCCTGACGCCACCCGAAGCCGTCACCGGCTCCCCGACCCCCGGAGGGACGTGGGGACACGGAGAGGGGGTGGCAGAGCCGGCGTCGCTCGTGGGCTGCCCCCCAAATCCTCGCCCGCGCAGGTTCCGGGGGTCCCTTGCTGCAGGGGGGGATTCTCAGGTGGCTGGTGCGGGGCTGGGACCCTCCTGCCCACCCCACTCAGGCTCTGCACCCACGGGGGGGGAAGGAAAAGGAGCTTTTTAGGGACAATCCCCGCACCCCGATGTGGCACCCCAAGACCTCGCCCGCCCGCGCTGGCCCTGGGCTCATTCCCGGCTCCCGGGGAACACCGGGAGACTCCCGGTAGGTCCCAGCGCGGCCCCGCGCGTGGCGGGGAGGAGCGGGGCCGGGACCCCCGGGTCAACGGGCCACGGCCAGCGCGG
The DNA here is from genome assembly GCF_003984885.1 of Neopelma chrysocephalum. Taxonomy (NCBI): domain Eukaryota; kingdom Metazoa; phylum Chordata; class Aves; order Passeriformes; family Pipridae; genus Neopelma; species Neopelma chrysocephalum. The sequence continues at coordinate 850 of NW_020924379.1, read as the reverse complement.
AGCCACCGGCCCGGGGTGACGCCAGCCCGGCGACACCAGCGCGGCTCCAAATCCCTCCTGTGAGCCGGAAAAAAATCCCTCCTCGGGAGTTTATTAACTCGTTTTCAGCGCCGGCCCCGCGGCGCCCGCGCGGCCCCGAAGTAGGTCAGGCGTGTGCCGCGGCCACGCGGCGACCCCACGGGTGACCCCACGGGGGGGGGGGGGAAAGGGGGGACCACGGGGCCCGGCCGGGTCCCCTCCGCGTCACCCCCCCGCTCGGGGACGCGGCGCGGGCGGGGCGGTGACACGTTGGCGGCCGCGCGTCCCCGCCGGGTGCGGGCACGCGGCTCCCCACGCGTGTGCGCGGCCACGTGCGCTCCGCACATGTGTGTGCGCGCCTGGGTGCGGGCGGGGGGGGGGACACACACTGAGGCACGGGGGATGGGGGGGTCGGTGCTCCCCTAAAGGGCTCGGGGGGATCCTCCCCGCACCCCCCCGTTGCCGGAGATAAGATCAATTAGCGCAGCAGCGATCGGGGCTAACGAGCGGCTCCCGCCCCCAGCAGATGCCCCCCCCGGCCCCGGCAATGCTCGGCCTCTGGGGAGGGGCCCCGGGGCCCCGAGACCCCCTCCCTGGCCCCGAGCCCCCCCCCCAGCACTGGGGGGGTTCGGGGCTCCCAGGGCCGAGCTGGGTGGGGCCGGGGCTGTGAAATGCTGAGTCGGCAAAACTGCTTCGGCGGAGGGCGGGGTGGGTGTAGGAGGGGTGGGGGTCCGGTCTGGGGGTGATGGGCACCCCCTCAGCATCTCCCCTGGACTGGGGGAGCCTGGGTCTGGGTCTGTGCCTGTCCATATCCCTGTCCCTATCCCGATCC
>NW_020924378.1:344958-539130 GCF_003984885.1 Neopelma chrysocephalum | reverse complement strand
GGGGGGTGGGCGCCGCTCGCCCCCGGGGCGTGCCCTGGCGCGTCGGCAGCGGGCGCCGGTGGCGTTCGGCGGGCCCCGCCGCCGTCCCGCCGCCATGGGGCCGCTGCTGTGGCTGCTGCTGGTGCCCCTGGGCGCGGGCTCCCCGGCGTACGAGGTGTACGTGGATGCCCGGCGGGCCGAGCGGCCCCTGCAGCACTTTTGGAGGAGCACTGGCTTCTGGTAAGCGCGCACGGCCTGGCCCCGGGCCCCTCCGCCGGGGCTCTCGCCTCGGCTACCTCCCGCCCTCTCGATCCGGGGCGTGCGGAGTCTGCCTTCCAGGAGGAACCGAGGCTCTCCCGAGCCAGCCGCTGTGGGATCGGGGGGCCTTGCTGCCCCTCGCTGCTCAGCTTCTGCTGCATTAGCTCCACCAGTGCAGAGCAGAATGTGGGATGTGGCCAGTTAGTGTGATCTGGCCAAAAAAATAGGCCCGGGCGACATTCCCTCGCCGAGTTGCTTCATTGCCCCCTCGAACACGCGAAGGCCTTCCTTCTCCCCCAGCGCAGCGCATATGTTGATACTCTGAACTCATTTCCTTTACTTTTCAGTGTTTCTATTGCCACGGCCTCTAAATAGGCCCAGGCAAAGCTTCTGATAGTTCTGGGACTATCAGACAAAAGACTGTTATTTCTAGGAGTTTGTTCCTCTTGACAAGCTCCTTTCCACGTGCACCATCTTCCTGATGTGGCTGGTGAGTCCGGTTGCCCTAAGTCAGGGGGATGGCTGGGACTATGAAAAAAATGTTATCTCCACGACCCTGTATTCTGGTAGTGATTTGATTCTGGGAGAAAGCCCAGTCTTACTGGGCTAACTGGTTTAGGGTTAGCCTTCAAGTTTTGTCAGATACATGTAGGCTTCTAGCAGGCTTGAAAGCAAGAGAAGGTACATTCCGCTGCCATGCTTGTATTTTACTCTAAACGGATTATGACCTCAGTTTAGGCATACAGTGGATTAAATAACACATGTATGGAAAAGAGTTGCAGTAAGGATGGAATCAGCAGCATGTGCTTTGGAAAAAGGAATTTGTGTTCTTTTTCTTTTTGTATAAAGCGTAAAGGTACCCCAAGTCAAAAGTTGCAACTTTTTTTTTTAATTTTCTATGTTGTTGGGAAAACAGAACAGGACCTAAAATACATTCTGATTAAGAGAGATGTTTGAGTTTTCTGGATTTTTTTTTTTGCTTTTTTTGTTTCATTTTTTTGTTTTAATTTTTGCTTGCAATGTTAGGAAACATTAATGAAAACCTGCCTTAAAAATAGTATGTTTAGCTCATTTAAACTGCACCCGCGATTTTAGTTGTGTGAAAACCTTTGGAAAGCTGCAAGCGTGACAGGCATGTGAGGGAAAGGCAGAGGGGCAGCAGCAGAGGCTCTCCATGGGTCAGCAGCTATTCAGTTATAACACTTGGCCAACAGTGAAAGCTCACACAGTGGCACAACTGGGTTCCAGCTGTTAAAACTTCTTTTCTGTATCACAGTTTCAGACAGCTGGACAAGGGCACAGCTGTGGATCAGCAGCTGGATAAAGCCTGGCAGCAGGGCTTGAGGTTCTCTTGGATGGGCACTTTGCACTCAGAACAGGAAAGGACAGATACTGATATCACCACTAACAAAACCTACTATTCTGTTAGCTCTCTTTTGTGTCTCGTCATGGTTTCTGCTCGATTTCTCTCTAGCAGAGTCCGAATTTCAGAGTGTTTATTCAGCATGGACTAAGCAAAAATATGTGAATGCTCTGTGCCTTGACTTTCCAACTTTGCCACTGTTGAACTGAAGCCAGTTTGAATTTCAGAGTAGTAGTAGAACACTCCTTCATAATCTGGTATTTAACACTGTTGTCATCCACTGGAACAATTAAAAGTACCCAAATGGCTGATAGATTTTTAGTAAGAGTAGAGCCAGTGACTTCTCAGTCTCCCTTGTGTGACTTGAAGCATAGGAACCTTGAGCCACGTATTCCTGTGCTTCCTTATGCTTAGGGCTGAGTTGAACATGGCTGAAGAATATGAAGGCTCTGAGCATCTAATTCTGCTTCTAACAACTGTAGCTTCCACAGCAGAGCATGAATTGATGTCATTGCATGAACTTCAGCGGGAAGGTCAAGCCCATATTTTTCATACTACAGACGTCAGCATGTCTGACTTCCATTCCAGAGCCTAAGAGACACTGAGCTCCCTTATCATTAGGTACTCAAACAGGGTGACTGCCACTGTATGGTTTCCTAGGGCCACTACTGCCTGAGGTTGCTGTCTGTGCAGTAATGACTGCCTGTAACGCTTTCCTGCGAGCGTGCCAATGAGATACACCCAAGTTGTGTTCCACTTTGGCAAATCCCATGTATAGCCAGTTAGCCCCAAATAACCTGCAACTGCGTTTTGCTTTCACCTCATGTCAGACAGTGCTCCTCATGCTGAGTGGGATCTTGCAGTTGGTGTAGGGACTTAGCATAGGCACTTTTGCATACCCAGTGGTGCTGTTATTTAATGTTGCAATGTGTTGTTTCTTTTCTGTCCCTCTTTTCCTGAAGCCCTCCTTTGCCTCACAGCCGTGCTGACCTGTTTGACCTGAGCAAAGACCAAGAGCTGAACCTTGCCTACATTTCTTCTGTTCCACATGGTGGCATTGAACAAGTTCGAATTCACTGGTTGCTGGAATTAGTTGCTCTTAGGTAAGCAAACACCTCAAGTCAAAGTCTAGGAAAACTTAAATTAAAAGGTCCAACAGATGCTCACTTTGATATTTATCTTTGTCTGCTTGCAAGCTGGGCGTGTCTTTGCTTCCTTGGAAGTCAGTTATGTTCCAACAGATGGGAATTATTTTGAGGTTTTAAGAGATTGAGAAAGAGGGAGCTTCTGTTGAGAAGCTGAAGGACTAGAAAGATGGCTTACTTTTTAGTCCTTTAATTTAGGAGACATGATACAGCAAAAAAAAATCCCATGAAGATTGATACAAGCCTGATTTATTGAGAGGTCCAAATGAAAACTGCCACTATTTTTCTACTATTTCTATCTTCCTTCTACCTAACTTGGAATTTACTTTTTGCATCCTGAGCCCACCTGTGCACTGCATCAGTTGACAGGTAGTGACAACTAAAATGGTGAATTCGGGTAATACCAGTTAATACCCTCTTCCAAAAGGATTCATATACAGATAACATTTCTAGTTCTAGGGAAATACATGTCAGATTTTGGGAGGACAACGTTGGAATTCGTTGCCTTTCAAGTCCCATTTGAACTCAGTTTAAATGCACTCATACCAATATGCCCAGTGGAAATAACCAAATACAGATGCCTAGAGCAGGGTCTGTGAGGGAAGACAAAATATAAAAACCCCATCAAAAATTGTAATAGCTCTTAAAGTTTTGCCTGGCTCAGACTGTTGCTGAGCTGAGCATGTTTACAATCCCCATTACTGTGGCATGTGCCACCCCGATGCAGGACAATGGGAATTTATCATTTTTGGGAAGCAACAAGGGGAAGGAGAGGAAACAAGGGGAAGCAACTGTGGAAAAGGCATGTGAGCAAAAAGAGTTGCATGTTTCAAAGTGTGTATTAGGAACAGAAGTTTTCTTCCTTGTTATTAGGGTGTGCTTGTGTATGTAGATTTTTTGGGAAGGTGATGAGAAGCCCTGCACGCAGGTAAGTATTGTATCTGTAGCCCAGAGTGGCCTCTGTATGTTAGTCCATCTGTGAATATAGCAGGTAACAGAGCTCCTTGCACTCATCTTTCCCTGTGGAAGTTTCCAGTGAACACCCTTTCCTCTACTGTCTTGCCCTCTCTGATTGGACTGTGGGATTTGTACTCTTGCAGTGATCCAGGGCAAGGGCAACTACCAGTGCTCACCACTGCTGGGGTCCCTGTCTTGGATCTCAGAAGTTTCTCCTGAGAGATGGCTTGGGTCTTTCAGGTTTCTGTAACCATCTGACTTAGGAAAAACCTGTGAGTACCTTTGAAAAGAAAGTAGCCACATCTAAAGTCAGAGCCCAGAATCCCTCCTGGCAGCCTGTCTTAGTTGTGCCATGTGTTGAATTGGGCTTTCCAAATGAGGGAAAGGAATGCATCTGTCATGGATTCTGCTCAGCCTTTTTAGGAAGTGAGGCACTGAGTCTTTCAAAGTGGGGTACAATCCTTCACACAATTAGAATTCTAGGAGTATGGAAGCTTAGCAGTCAATCAGGAAGTCCCCAGCAAAGCTGTGGTGCCTCAAGGGTAGGATTCTAATCCACTATCCGTGATATTTAGCCCAACCTTGACATGTGGTAATTAGAAACTTTGCTACTGTTTAGAACCAGGCTTAAAACTCTTCATTTTGCAAAAAATTGTGCATTTGTCAAAGGCAAGGAGACATTTGAGTTGTGGAAGGACAACCAGTGGTCTGAGTGTCAGCAGTGATTTGGAAGGGGAGAGAGCATGGAGTGTGCAGACAAACATTGGAGTTGAAAAAAGCAATGGGCAGGAATGCAAGTAGGAGAAGGAGAGATCCAGTCCTGACGCTGAATTTTGCACCTGTGCGCTGAATTTTGCACCTTGCGCCTGAACCAGTGGTTTCCAGAAAGATGTAGAGGTTTTGAGTGAGAAATCTCCAGCAGTAGAACTGTATTATGTCATGGGGTCAGTGAGTAGAGAAGACTTCATGGAATGTGAAAATGGGCGCTTGACTGAAGAGGAACACTTAGAGAGAACAGAAGACTAGGAGGTACCACCTCTGTGGAGTCCGAACAGATAGAGGCTTTGCTTTTCCTCACAATTGTGTCATCATCAGAAAGGGGTCATAAATGTTTCTGCCAAGAAGCAGATGTGCTCAAATAAAAGACTGCCTCCTTCCCCTTCTCACTTCTGTAGTGGTCTTTCTCATTATATCTTCTAATCCCCCAATGCCAAGTGCATCCCTTCATTTTAACCATTTTCTAGTACAGGAAGCCCACCTCTTTATCTTTTTCTTTATTCTGAGTTAGCCCATTGTTTCACCACCTGTGAAAGGATACCATAAGACAAACTGTTTTCAAACAACTGCTAGTTTTATTTTCCAGCCAAAAGCACACACTTGTCTCTTGGTCTTGTGGCATAGAAGTATTCATGATTATCGGGGAACCCAAGATGTTTTTCAGGGACTGGACAGTTCCCAGATTGTTAGTTACCAATGCCAGTAAACAGAGCTGTTTTGACACCTAAACCACACATTCTTGCCATGCCACACTAGTCAACATGACAGATTGAGCTGAAGATTCCCAGCTCTTTGCCCAGCTCTAAGGGACACAAACAGTCCACAAGTTAAGAACCCTTTTCCGTTCTTATGTAGCAGTACTAAAATCTGTTTGATACACGATACATGATAAATCACAAGGCATCACAGTGAACAAAAATACAGTCATTCTATATGAAGCATATAACATTTCCTAAAAGGCATATAACAATCTTTATTTCAACAGTATTAATGTTAACATAGTCAGAATTACAAGACCATCCCCAGCTCCTCTGCAAGTCACCATACTTAATCTCTGGTAGACTAGGAGAGAAGAGAATCAGCAGTTTTTGTTAAATTTCAGTCTTTGTGTCCTTCATCTTGGTATAACACAGTATAGCAAACATAAATGTACTAGCAAAAGGTTTGCTTTTTTGATTAACTTTTACATACTCCTTAGAAATAATTCTCCCAACATCCCTACAGCATAGCACTGAAGTTATTTCCCTGCTGTGTTTGACATTGTCCAACACAGCTTGATTGTGAGCCAGTTCTGCCAGTAAACCCAAACCAGAAAATTGTTTCTATGGTTTCTTCTGATCAGTAGTTTCTTTCTTTGCAGTAAAAGTCATAAAGCTTCCTCTCTCTTACGTGTAGCCAAGTTTCTTAGCTTAGGTATCCTTTGGTACCATGCCTACAATAAATATGATGAAAAAGAGACTTCTGACTCTTAATTTCTCAGCCTCTCTTCGTTTTTCTCTGGAGACTGTTGCAAGGATACACCTTCCATTAGAACCTCTTTTTTTTCTCTTTTAAAATGAGATTAATCTAGAGTTAAGGGTATTTTTTGCATTTTTTTTCTTTATGTTCTGGATTGGTGGATTGATCCATAAAGCTAAAAAATGTCTGGATTGCTAGGATGTTTTATTTGACTTCCAACGACAGCTTGTTTTGGCATAGCAGTCTAAGAGTGTCTGTGTTGATACTTTGTGGTATTAACTCCTCATGCTTGCCGCAAGCAGGACCTTAAAAGAGGTATTTCCTGATCAAAGACTGGTTACACAAAGCAATATTTTTTCCTTGGGCTCTGCTCATTTCTTTTTAGAACAGAAAAGCTAGGCATACCAAGTCAGCAGTTTAAATAATAATGTAAGTGAATTGTTTGATGGCACGAAAATGCTGCCAATGATCAGTCCTTTAATCTTGTGACATTTCTGGCAGGTTTTACTGCTCTGGCCTTCTTAACAGTAATGAGTTCATGAAAATGTCAGTATTGAATCAGCTAATACTGTGCTATTCTCAATCCCTGTGAAGACATTTTTTATTTTTTTGGAATTTATTTTTTATCTTTTGGTAATGCACTACTTTTCCTTTAACAAAATACTTGTTCTTGAGAACCAGACAGTACCTGGGGCACCTGGAGGGCCTCAGTTTGAGTGTTCTTTCTTTCAGAGATCTAAAAAGTTGAAACAAGCAAGTCACATGTTGTGTTGGCCTGACTTCTTTTTTTTTTTTTTTAAATGTCACAGCAAAGAAGTGGCTTCTGCATACTTGGAAGCTCTGTTTCTAGAGCTTCTACGTGGACTCTGTTTCTAGAGTCTGCTAATTGTAAGAGGCACAGCTGTGATAGAATTTCCTTCTGTGCTTGGTGCTGTATGAACCAGCCATGATTAATGAGAGAGACAGGGCAGCTTTCCTACCTTTTGTGCAGGTAATTATAAACTTGAGTGGAGGATATTCTGCCTATGCCATGAGCCAGAACACTGTGTACTAACTGTGCTAAAATCAAAATCCGAAGCTATGCTTATTTGTAATAAAAAGAATATGCATATATAACAAAACAACTGACACTGGCAGTATCATACGACATAAAGCACAATGAACAGCAGTTAAGGTAAATTATTATAGAAGGTGACTAGACCTGGAAAAGATGGTCTAGTGGACCTCAAATCAAAGACTAGTATGATAGGAGAAAAAAAACCAAAACAGAACAAACAAAACCCCACAACATCTGTAGTATGTACAAACAGTGGTGGAATTTTTCCAACATACGAGGATCACAAGTTACAAAGCGTTGCTCCCTTTACTTGGCCCAGGTATGTTACTTGTAATACTTCATTAGCATTGCATCAGAGAAGACCAGCCAGGCAGTTCTGACTGACCTATCAATCCCCTTGTAGGCAACTCACAGATTTACCTTCCCACCCTACCCTATTTGCTCCTGTTTTTCTTTGAACCCAGGCAGGCATTTGTAGGAAGAAGGTGATGTACTGCATCACGGTTCTGAGGTTTTATGTTTGGTGATGCTTATGTATCCCTGAATTAGAGTTGCATCTGCCCACCAGAGGCAACTTATTTTTACAGGACGGTGGTACAGCTACCTGGGTAGTTGTGTGACTGGCAGTTAAAGCCATTCGTTTTCCCTAATCCTGTTTATCCTCTTACTAGTTACAAAATCTTGCGTCAAGCATATTTCTTCTGGCATCATTAGGGGTATCACAGCCTTCAGTAACTAATTACCACAGATTTAAGCCAATAAAACAGCCGACTCCAGCAGCAATTTTTGGAAATGCTCGTTTTGAGAGGACCTGTGATGAATCACGATTTCTTCTCCTGTGGCAGGTTGTGTTATTAAGCCTGTGTAATCAAGGAGGAGAGACATGCTACATTCCACAATATTTTATACATTTTATTTGTGTGCAAACAGTGGGAGTTGTTTAGGAGCGCACCTGGAATGATGGAAGGGGCAGGGCCTTGCAAGCCAGAATTTAAACCATTGCGTGTCCAGGATGCTGGATTGATTGCATTTTCATGGGAATGGCTTAACTCTCTTAACACAAACCAGTCATTAAGCCCCTGGGAGAGCCAGGTGACACTGGGCTGACCATGAGCAAAAGAGTCTCATGACATACATGTTGGGTCATAAATGATCATGGTACAAGGGACAAGCCAATCCCAAAATTCCTTACTGCACATCACCTGCATTTTAAAGTGAAGGTGCAGGTGATAATCTGACCTGTTCCATACTTGTCCTGGACTGCATCCTCAGTGGCTGTTCTACATGGCATCTGACAAACAGTAGAGCTCTTCAGGGGAGAATGGCTTGTACACAGCCAGTAGTGTGTCTGATATTGCAAATTGCCCCACTTCATCTGTTGCTTTTGTGGTGAATTGTCAAGGAAGACATAGGGTTAAACTGAGCAATCTGCTGGAAGCTTTTGGTCTTTTGCAAACAGCACAGCATTATGTATACTGTAGAACAGCATTTCCTGCATGCTTCCAAAATCTCTTCCAAAGTAACCTCCTCTTTTCAGAGAGTCTATCACTGAGGGATTGCAGCAAGCCAGGAGAACAGAAATGTTTAAGTTCTTGTAGTCTTTCAGGATTTCCTTTAGGGTATTAACTCCAGTGGTGTCCAAAAATGAGATGGACGAGCAATCTACAACAAGGGCTTGGAAATCAATTTGCTTAGGAACTAGTTGCAAAGTGGTTTCTCCAGTGCCCAGTCCATTAGCAGTTCTGTGATTTCCCTTTTGCAGATGCTGCTTTTCCTTCTTCTCGTATTTCTTCCTTCTAGCAGCTTCTAGATTAGGATCTAAGTTGGTCAATCTGTACAGAGACTTTAGGAAGTAGTTTTTATTTGCATAGTAAAGTGGAGCCTCAAAACGAAATATTTTGACCTTTGGAACAGTAGTGAGATTTTCATATTCTAAGTCATCCTCATAAAAACCTGTGTCTTGGATCTGACCAAGCAGGGCTGTCCGTGGCCGCTGTGTCCGAACAACAATGCATAGCATGGAGAAAACAATGCCAACCAACAACCCTATTTCTGTGCTGACCAAGGCAGAGGCAGACATAGTAATGACCCAAACAAGCGTGTCCACCTTATTCACGTGGTACCGTGCTGGCACATCTCTGAACTTCCTCAGGGCTCCTCGGAGGCTGACAATAATGATACAAGCCAGGACACACTTCTGCAAGGAGTAGAAGAGAGGTGCCAGGAAGAGCAGCACCAGCAAAACCACCATTGCACTAATTACTCCAGAGACTTGAGTCTGGCAGCCTGTAGATGTTTTCACAAGGGTTTTTGCCAGAGCTGCACTGGTTGCAAAAGAGTGGAAGAAAGAAGGAATGATGTTGCAGAACCCCACAGCAAACATCTCCTGGTTGGCTCGGATGGTGTAAGCATATTTCTTTGCACACATTTCAGAAAGGGACACAGTGAAGACAAAACTGACTAGGGCAAGAGGCAAAGCATCTACAGCGACTCGGAGCATTAAGTTGAACTGTGGTACCTCTGGAGGAATAAATCCTGTTGGAATAGCTCCAGAAACACTGGATGCATAGACTTCATTTAACTTCCCGTAGTGTGACACCAGTGTTGCCACGACAATAACTACCAGCTCTGTGGGAAGAGGAAATTTCAGTTTATGCTTATACCGATCTCCCAGTTCCTTCGCAGTGACCAGCACCACGATACAAATGGCACTTGTGATGACATCACAAAGGTTGGCCTGAGAAATGTTCCGGAAAATGTTAATCCAGGTAATAACAAGCATCCCGTGCCCTTGGCTACGTGGAATTTTTATTCCAATCAAATATTTCACTTGAGCTGTTAAAATGGTTAAGGAAGCACCGGTTGCAAAGCCGTCTAGTACCGACTCAGATAGGTACATAGATACAAAACCCAGACGGAAGATCCCCATTAGAACCTGAGGAAACACAGAAAAACAAAAAAAAAATACATGAGCTGTAACTGTTGCTGCAAATAATTAAGCACAGATGGGAGAGAACTAGCTGGAGGCCGATAGCATTTGGCTATTTCAGTCTTAAAACAGGAATTATCCTTTGTTTTTTCCAGTCTGCTTTTAAAACATGTGATTCCCTTTACTGTTGTGGGACCTTACAAACCCAAGAGGTGAATGAGGAGTTTGAGGCAGGGTCAGTCAAACACTGGTCTGAGGTGACTCCACTGAAGTGGCTTGTCTGAATCTTGTTTCTTATGCAAAAGAGTAGTGGATCCAAAATGCTTCTGTTATACCAAAGCAAATTTTCTCTTTTTCTGTCTTAAAGTGAATAAAGTTAAAATGTACAGCCTTTGTGCTGTAAACAGAACTTGAATGACAACAAGTAAGATCCCTGCTTTAGGTGTTGTATTAAACAGCTTTTAATTTTAGCCTGGTGAACAGAAGGGAAAGTGGAGCACAGACAGCCTTTGTGGCATGCCTAAGGTCAGAAGTGGCAGAAGTGCTCACAGACTCTCCCATATCTCAAGATACTGTCCCTAATTAATTCCTTCTCCTTTCTTAGATGGCTATGAAAATATAGCTTCACAAGGGCATTTTTTTTGCTCATAAATGTGATCTGAAATTTCTTAGTAAACAGGGAGATAGCTAGCTTCTTCATATATATATATATATGTATATATACACAATTAATAGGTTAAGTACTAAGGCTGATACTTCCTTCTGTGTTCTCTTGATATCCTTGTGATGGGCGGTGTGTTGGCAAGTCTCAAAGAGTCCAGCACAGCCATTATCTGAAAAGTAGGCTAGTCAATCTATTTCTCCTCTTGTCCTTTCTGCTTTTGAATTATCTTTGCACAGCAGTTTGGTAGAACATAGCACCCCCTAGCAAAACACTGAGTCACACATTGTGAACCTGTAGAATGAGTATGTTTGCACCTTTGTTAAAATATCGAGGGAAACAGAATTACTTCTTCATTGTTGAAGTACACAGTTACCTGGAAATTTCCCTCATGATAAGACCTGTAGTGGGAGTCATGGTCCCGTGAAAGCAACAAGGCCAAAAGGCAGTAGAGTATCAAAACAACGTTATTGGTCTTGCAGAAGACTCTTGTTTTATCTGTGGTTGCTAGTAGCTAAGAAAAACTGCCTGTCTCATGCTTTCTCTGAGTTGCATACAGTTAGTCTTCCTGGAGAAAACAGTCCAAGGTACACGTACATTCAAGTGAACTGATACCGTATCTCTCACCAAAAGAGGGTCAAGCCAAAGCTTAGGTCATACAAAGAAGCTTTAGGAACTTCATACCTTGCCTCTGGATGGCAGCAACCACTTACCTGATACACTCCAGCCACAAATGTCAAGGCTGTAGCAATGCCGATAGCGTAGCATTCTTTCCCGCACTCAGCATTTATCCCCGCAATCGTAAGGTTGAAGGCAGTTGTGTTGGACAGGCTGTCATTCTGCAGAGAGCCATCACCCAAGGCTGGTGGGGCATCATCATTCAAGTCAAACCCAGCCAAGAGAAGTTCTCGGTCCACAACTTGTCCTACCATTAAGCTTATCAAGCTGAAAATGCCAACTGATACATGACGGGATGTGCCCATTAGGAAATAGATGATGTTGGCGAAGAATGATGTGTAAAGGCTATAAATGGGCTTCAGACCTGCCAGCAGTGAGTATGCAATTGCTTGAGGCACCAAAATGATCCCAATTACTAACCCAGACATAATATCCCCCCAAATGTATTCTTTGCACTGGTACTTGGGAAGCCATCGTAAAACAGGAAAGAAATCCATAACAAAGTTCTTCAGCTTCTGTGGGGTGCAGGAGCAGCTCTTTTTCAGCTTAGCTAGCATGACTTCTTTCCTATTAATCTTCACATGTGTCTTTCTTTCCATGATAAAGAAGGAAGAGGTGCTGTTTTCCATTCTGGTAGCCTCAAGTTGTCTTTCCATTGTCCCAGTTTACTTCATTTACGTGTTCCTGCAACATGAAGAAATCATCCGTTAGGTTGCAATTCATCAAGTTTTTTTTTAGCACAGATGCTTTAATGCTAACAGTCTGTCACCTATTTTGCTTTTAAAGAAGCATCATCCCAAGAAGCACACTATCATAGGGCTACAGTGGCATATAACACTAAGAAATAAATCTGAAGATTGAGCCCTTTCTTGCAGACATTAAAGAGTACATTCAATTTAATCCAGTTTGTTTTACCAAGGAAAAACGGGGTTAAATTAGTAGTGTCTTTGCTCAACAAAGATTTCCATCATCTCTCTCAAATCTTCCATCATAAAGATCTCTGTGAGCAGAGGTAGCACTTTATGGTGTGAAATAAATGTGCTAGTGAGGTAGGTTATAGTCTTTCTGATAGTGAGTGCATCTTGTAGTCACTGATTTGTAACTCACATGTGGTATAATGGTCTGTCACTGCAGCTGTTGTCAATGCACAGGAGAAAAATGTTGCTGGTAGAACCTGTAAAGCAGAGTTTTCTGGAGAGCAACAGTTTAGTCTTGTGCAAAAATTTGTGCACAAGCCACTGATGGACTCTTTGTAGTTGCTGCTTAACACCAGCTTGTTGAATTGTGGATTGGTTTGATATATAGTTTCTGTCAGTCAGCATCTCCTCACAAATATCACTTTGGCAACATATGGACCATGCACCGTGATGGAATCTGTTACCGTTGCAGAAGAGCACGGCATGTTAGTGTTTTCAGGTTTAAACACATAGTTACCCTAGTTTTGCTCTCTGGAAATAAGGTGTGACAAATAATTCTGTGTACAGCAGAACAGAAAGGGCAGTGTTTCCTATAATTCTGCATGTTAGTTTTCTAATATACAATGAGTAGCAATATCTACATTCCCCAGATGGTGGTACTTTTGGTGTCTCTTGCCTCAATGGACAGAATATTTTCTCCAAACTCAACCTCTGCCTGTTTACTCAATTGTCAAATTAGGTTGAAATTAGCTTAGTGCGTTCATAAGTCATTTTGGGGGTAGGTTCGGGACATGACTGAGAGGCAGAAGATGCAAGTGCCCTAACTTACACAGCTAAAAAAGTAAAAACAGGAGCAGACAGGAGGAAAATATCAAACAGACTATGCCAGGTGGCAGATCTTATCTTCTGGTTTGCAGTGGAAAGAAAGAATCGACTTCCAAGAGTGGATGACCATACATGAGTAGCGAGATAAGGCATGACTCATTGACCTAGATGCAGATAGTACAACAGTATAGAGAGTCTCTAGGAAAGCAGACCTTCTCCAAGCCCAGCCTCTCCCAGGGTCATAAACAGACAGGATCCCTGCAGCAGAGCTTTTTGGTGCCAAGAGTGACATTGCAATAACGTCAAAGCTTGTCTTCACTTATAAGGAAAAGCTGTTTCTTTCCTCTTTCAATGTCTAGAGACAGAAGCAGTACCCATCAGTTTCCTAAAACTTGAACACTCACTGGCACAGTACTCTGTTGATATATTTTAATGATTTTAACAGTTAATAGTAATTTTAGACTCTAGTGACAGAAGACATCATTCTCTGTGTAAATTTCATATATTTTTGTTATTGTTAAGAAGAGTATTTTGATTTGTTAATGTTTGGTATCACCCAGTTAAAGCGTAGAATTCAAAGCTGAGAAAAAGCAAAGGGTTTGCGAGTCCATCTGGAAGGGTAATTGATAAGCAAAAGAATAGACTGTCAACAGCCTGTAAGCTTTCTATCTTGAGCAGTCCAAATAGACAGTGGCGTATTAGAAAGCCTTTTGTCTATCCTACTTAGAAATTTTTTTCAAGATTTTAATAATTACGTTTTTCCAGCAAATTGAGAATAATAGGAAGATAATTATCTGTAACTAGTGCAGAAATCTGAAACAAGTTCCCAGGTACTATTTTAAACGATACAGTGTGATTTATAAGGCCATGCAAAATTTCATCACAACTTGAAGCAGGATGTTTTGGTGTTATAGATAGGTGATTTATAATTTGATAAAAGGCAGAAAAGAGGTTCTTGTTAGAGACTCGTGGACTGAGTGTCCGAGTTGAGAAGTAGTTTAGATATCTTTTAAAAAATCAGTAGATTTCTGTCCATCCCAATTACATAAAACCATTTTTAGCTCACATTGTATAAATTCCTTTGTTTTTGTAAGTAAGGTTTATTTCCATCATAAGGAAACATTAATTACAATTTAGTGTGATTATTTAGAAAGATCAAAATCTATTTTTTATCAATGCCAAGATTATTTTAGACCCTAATGTACTGCATGGTTATGCTAGGACATATCCTAGCATATTCTTGTCCTGCTTGGACAGGAAATGGGTTGGATCTAGTCTTTGTTAGAATGCAAATGTGAGAGAAAAGATAGAATAAGTTACAACAGCAAGAGAAGAACTTAAAAGCATATGAATAAAGTTTACCAAACACAGAATGCTAGCAAGTGTAATAAAGACACTCATTTTTAAGATGCAAAAACTCAATACTTCCTGTCTTACCTAAATTAGTTTGGAGAATGAGAGGCTTGTGTGTGAGGACAGCAAGTCCTTATTCAAATGCCATTCACTTCTTACAGGCAAATGAAGTCAGAGAGCCAAGAAATAAGTACTGTGCCCTTCCTTGCTTTACAAACTTAAAAGCTAGTGGGCAGTTCAATATCCAATGAGTGCTTTTTATAGGCTACATAAAGAAGATTACATCAGCTTCTGTACACAAGGCTTACATATTTAATTGCACAGTTCCTGTCTGCCTCTCTCTAAAGTCATACAATTTACCTGGGAGTAATTTGGTATTTACAAAAAAACCCCATTGAAACTCACACATGTGTACTGTTTCTGCAGCTTCCTGAGGGATGATAGTAATTTTTAATACATAAGATTATTGGAATATAATTTCTATGGCTATTAAGAGGTCTTGTTTATGAATGATAATTTAGTAATAAATCTTAGCTATACTACCCTACTTATACTGCTACTTATAGTAGCTTTTGGCAAAATACCACTAACCAAAAGAAAAAACCCAAACCCGAAACCTAGTGCAATAAAACATGTATCTTTTGCGTTCAGGCTGACAGGAGGTCATTTTCTTCAATTTTTTCTCCTGAAAGGAAGGTTTTCCTTCCTGTAAATAATTGTTTATTCTGCTATATATACTTTAAGACTCCATGCCAAATGAACATGGTAGCTGTAAAACACTCAGCTCTAAACCTAGATTGGCTTCCAGAAACTGTTAATATTTAAAATTTCTTTGTTGCTTTTAGAACATAGTAAAGTCACACCAAATAATGGGAGGGACAGTGTTATCAGCAACCAATTTTTCAGCTGTGTAACCCAAGGCTGTGATTCCTGTAGCTCAGTAATAACTTAGTTGCTTCACCTAAAGGAAATGAGATTCCACCTTAGCTGCGTGCCGTCCCCTGTGCACTTGTGCAATTTAGCAGAGCTTGGAGCTTCGAATATTGCTGCCATCTCCAAAGACAGAGTGATGGAGAGGAGATCTGTCTGCTCCTGTGCACGTGAGTAAACTCCAGCTTTCTGATTTTAGCACTTAGATACAACACCAGCCTTCCAAAGTGGTAATACTTGAGCGATATGCGGGAGCCCCGGGGTGTCAGTAAATAAATTCCTTTACTGGTTCACCAAACTGACCCATTTTCAGCTTAGGGTATACTAAGTGGTTCATAAGAAAGGGGCAACTTCTACTTCAGTCTCCCTTTCCCCCTCCAGAGCTTCACAGAATGTAATGTTTGCATTTTATTCAAGTGAAGTCTTCCCGTTGCTTGCAGAAAGAGCTGTTCTTAGCAGGGATGTGCAGGTGAAGCAGCATATAGCATAGAACATCTCAGTTCATTGCGTTTGACTTTGATGTTGGAACATCGTGAACTGCTCAAAGCAAGTGAAAGTTTACTTGTGTTCACATTCATGTACAGGTACAACATCCATACAGTTACAACGAAAATAGTATTGGTTATTTTTGTTTGTGTTTTGACATTTGGAGTCTTCACAATTGAGTTTTTTTCGAGTTTCCCTTGACCATATGAGCAAAAACAATTGAGCAGAACCGTGGCCTGAACCACTCGTTCTTTCAGGTTAAATGCACTGACACAGTTTATCTTGTGAAAAAGAGAAACAAAGCCAAGAACCATTCAAGCCAGACAAACTGCCGGCTTTCCAGCTGGCCTTAGTCCCACTTTTCTGCCTGTCTTTTCACCATGCCAGTGACCTGACCAAATCTCTCTGCAGGGGAAGAAACATTTATCACAGTATGTTCTGTGGGATTTCTCTTTGCAAGCAGTTTCTGCTGGTACATAAAAACTGTTTTGACTGGGTGAGTTGTTCTTTGTGAAACAGCACAACCCAAAAAAACTTTATTCTTTTGCATCCTTTTGTCTCCCCAACCTGTTTGTCCACCAGAAAATCTGAAGCTGTATCTCTAGAAAGTCCAAGAGGGAATAAACTGAGCCGGGATGAGCCTGACTCTTTATGCTGAGGAGATCTCTTAAATGCTGTATGTGGGACAGAAGTCAGACAGTATCACAACTCTATACTAGAATTGCTCACTCTTGCTAAAACAGTCATTTCAAGTATAAGTAGAATAAAGTCCTTTAAAGAGTTTGAGCCAAGTGATGCTTACAGTTTCCTTCATGTTTGAACTATGAAAAATCAGCTTCAAACTAATGTGGTTAGAGCAGGTTTTGCACTTATAAACTGAAGTTTAATTATATTTTTGTTGCATAAATTACAGAAAAAACATAAGAGACATCAGTTTAGTTAACTATTTGCTTGAAAACACTTGTAGGTGTTGAGTTAAACTGTTCATGTTTCTTATCAGAAACATTTTCTGTCTGTAAGGAACCTTTCTTGGTCTCTGATGGCTGTTATTACCTTACTTTTCTGTTTTGAGCATTGACAAAATTTTGAAAAAAATCCCTGGTTAGCCGCGCTTATGGTGCATAGATTCAATATACAGAGCTGTGTTATGCTTGCAAACCACATTTTTTTCAGAGGAAGGTACCTGGAAACTCTGCCCCAGTGCACTCTGACCCTTTATGGTGGCATAAAAACCTGAGCCAGCAATTGGTGCTTTGGACATATTTGAACAGATGTAGGGAGGACATTTAGCTTGTGGGACCTGAAATAAAATCCCCTGAGTTGCATATAATATAATACAATACTGCTTTAGCTCCTACTGGTTTGATTTATTAATCTGTTTTTGTTCTGCATGACTCCTTAGAAATGTCAACATAACCTTTAAGTTTTAGAAATGATCAAGTGCTAAAACAGAGCACTTTTAGACTAATCCAAAAGTGAAAGAGGAAAAAGCATTACAGCTTAGAGGTCTTGACGAGTTAGGAAAGCCAGAACAACTCCTCTACAAATTAAAACTGCTGTACTAAGGGGAGATTTGTTCTGAGAGTCAAACGGTCTTTTAGATTTGTGTATTTCTAATTAAAATCTCCAGTTCCCAACTTTTATTTCCAATTAGAAATTGGTCTGGGACTTGCCAGACAGATTAGGCTTTTTTTTTAAATGCTTACATTCACCGGCAGCTGAGATTCAATTCTTATTTTCCCAAGGGTTCTCAGTTCATTATACCAGTGAGTAAGATTGCAGCCACCGACATGTAATAACCCCACAGTTGATGAGCAGGCTACAGTGGAACTCACACAGTCAGCCAGCACCTGTTGTTAAGGCTGGCCCATCAGGCCATCTTTGGGAATGATCATATCTTGCCAAATAAATGATCAAATAGTTTCATTGGTTCTCCAGAGACTCGCTTTGTTCAAGGATTCCAAAACCTGCTGGCCAAAATATTGACATGCTCTTGAGGGCAAGACAACATTATTCTTCTGGAGAGTCCTAGGACATGACCACTAAAAGGGCACTTTCTGTGGAATCAAAAAACATTCCTGAAAATCGGGCTTTCTGCTTTTGGAAAGGCAGCTGTTCCAAAAAGAAGGTCTGGGGTTTTTTTTAAGAAAATCTTTCAAGACAGCTTTTCAAGACCTTGGTTGTCATTCACAAAGTTAAACACTAATCTCTGTTTTGTGCCCTCTGGTTTTGCTGGACATTGTTTAGCCATATTAATTTGGTGCAGAGAACAGCAAATTGATATACCATTCTCATGTTTATTCCTGTTGGCTTCCCTGGCATCTTAGGGTTACTACATGCTATAAGGACAATATTTTGGAAACCATCTTTCATACTTAATCACTAAGAAAATTCTCACTTTTAGTATTTTGAGGAACAAATAAGCCTCATACATGCCATTTTCTTGAATATAAATAAAAACTAGACAAGTGGCTGGTCTTGAACTCTTGGACCAGGATTGCAGGAAAGATAACTGCCATACCATTTTCAGCTGACTGCATGTTTTACAAACTTCTTCCCAGTATCTACCTTTTAAGCAGTATTTATGAACAGCAATGTAATGACAAAAAAACCACAACTAGTGCACAAAATAAGTGAAAAGAGGCAGTTTCACACCTTTGAAAGCAGGCAAAGAACGAATAAACCTGAGTTCAGAGGTGTGGGAAGGGAGACAAATCTCTTACCTGGATAGCTTTTTGACAGGAGTGTATCACCTCTGTTTTTGCACATTGGAATGAATGAAAGTCTTCAGTCAGGCATTGCTCTATTTGCATAAAGGATAATTATTAGCTAAATACTCCTCAAGGTAAGAATGAATAGTTATGGAATCTTGAACTTGCTGCTTGGTAGTGTATTGTCACTTGTATCGCTCTGTAAACTTGTATATATATGTAGCACTAGCTGAGGATTTGAGTTTAAATAATGCATAAGATTATTAATTAACTAACATCCAAAAATTATGCTGAGTTCAGGCTAACACATCTCTGACCTTTGAAGCTACTTCTCATCTGAGATTTGATTTGGTTTCTGCGTCCGCGTGTAGCATTAGCTTTTGATTTTACATATTCAGGGTGTATGAAGAGAACTGCAGTCTTGCTGGAGTGCACTTTGCAGGCTGGAATAAGTACAGTTCTGCTCAGTGCATAGAATGGGACTGCTGGAGGTCAGAGTTCCATTCCTACATGTCAGCACATTCAGATCACAAGATCTGTTGCTTCTGTGTAAACCAAAGACTGTAAAATGTAGGCAGATCAGAGGACAAAGATTGACTTTCTGTTCATTCTTGTGAGGTATATAAATGACCAAGTCCCCTCTCAGTTACCTTGGCTCTTTAGATAGGTGCAGACTATCCAAATGACAAATAAACATCCGTCTCCTCCTCTCAACAAAGGTGATATGTAATGTTTAATGATTACTAAGCAGTGCGGATTAACAGATTGGGCACAAGGCCACAACTCACAGGAACTGTACTACAAGCTAAGGTGTGAGAAGATGGGCATGTCTTTCAGCCAAGGAAGAAAACAAGCATGCATGCAATAAGAATCTGAAATGGGAGTTGCAAGGCCTGAAAAACACTGTGTTGCTGGCTTGCAGCCAGGTGCAGTGCACAAACATGATTACAGAAGGTCAGATTCCAACATTGTCTTTTATCCCAGTGCAGAACGTTGTTTTCTGCTCTTTAAAAATAAAAAGGAAAAATAAAAATGATGGAAATGAAAAGTCAAAACATACATAAGAGAGGAATAGAAAGGGAAGCACATCTCACCTCTGTGATGTTAAATTAGTCATGGCTTCTTAAAACTACTGGCTGTTACCAGGAACTCAGACTTGGTGACAGTAGTTGTGACATTCTAATACCAAAATCTTAAGAAGGTAATTCCAATCTTAGTAAAACCTTGTTTCATACCTTCTTATAGAAAGCCTTTTAAGCAGTCCTGTCCCTTTGCCATTGCTAAGGTAGCTCTTAATAAAAAGGGGAAGCAGTAGTACACTTAATCTGCATAATGAATTTTGCACACTGGTCACCAAGATAGTGTGTTTCTTTGGTCTTGTACACTACAGGATGGAAAATGTCTCCACTGACATTTTTCTGTTACTTTCATTACAGCCTTGCAGTATTTCTTCTTAAAGAAGACATAAACTCAGATGTCTCATATTTGTCCTTTCATCCATTTTACTGCCTAATTCCTAGAACCAGGAGTTATCTTCTCTAATAACCTCTTAAAATGTGCATGCCATTTGCTTCAGTACCAAAATAAGCTTGCCCACTCTGTTCTCCTTTGTATTTCCAATATTTGGAAGATCTGCACCTTCTGGTATTTGCAGTGCTGGAATTTGCAGAATAATTGGGTTTTCCCCCATGTAACAATTCTGAGACCTCTCTGCATTTCTCCAACAGCACTTTTCCCAATATCAGGCTCCTGAGAGAGAGGAGGATGTTATGATATCATTATCACTTGACTCCTACCATATAGAGTTGGTTGTAACTTTGTTTTGCCTAAAAGTAACACTCTCTGAAAATCTAAAAGAAAGAAATTTCAAATTATAATTTTGAAATATGTGAACATTCTTTAGGCACAGCACCATAAAAGTCAGGCTAAATATCTCTGGAGAGGACAGTTCCGCATGGGGAAAAAAAAAATTACTATATGAAGCAATCTCTCATTCTGCCCCTAGGAGTTGTGAAAATAATATAGTTTTGAAGAAATTACATTTTATGATGAACAAGCTTTACTTAGCATGCAGAAGTACTGACAGCAGAACTTTCATCAGTGAATTATGGAGATGGGAGCTCACACTCCGTTGCATAAAGTCATTCATCAAGGCTTCAGTCCAGCAGTAATTCTGAGTGGGCCGGTCCTGGCATCCTGGTTGAATTCCACTGACACTAACGAAAAAGGGCTAATTTCTAAAAGTACCATCTTTCCATGTCTAATGCTCAAGTGTGCAACAGTGGTAATTGGCCAAAATAACCAAAAGACATATTGCAATGAAACACCTATCTCTAAGAATAGGAACTGTGTTAGAAAAATGATAACCATTGACTGGTAATTGTGAGTTTACAGATGATTTTCCTTTGTGTGACTTACTATATGTCCTTATGAACAGATGCACAATCTTAACTGGATTAAGAGCTGCAAAAGATTAAAAGCAAAATCAAACAGAGGTATTTATGAAAGAAATATTAGAAAGAGATAAAATGTATTTGTTGACACACAACTGAGGATTTTAGATTATTTCAGAAAAATTTATGACATTACTACATACAATTCATATCTGGTAACCTAATTATGTACTTTAAAAAATAATGCTAAATTAGTCACACAGGGAAGGTTAATCTTAGAACAATAAAATTGTAGTTAAAATTGTTTGTTTACTGGGCCACAACAAATAACATCAAATCTTCAAAAGTGCATAGTCTGAATGTAATAGCCTTGTTCTTCCTTCTGTGCACATGTCTGAAGTTCATAAATTCTGTGAATTAAAAATCTTAAGCCTAATGCCTGCATTATTTAAAATGCCCTCAAGCCTCAATTAGTCTGTAATTTACCTTGATATCATAGTGACCAGGTGTGCGCTTAAAAAGCATTCATTTGGTTGCTATTTAATAGGAAAGATGGGCACACTGAAGGTAATCATCCACTCTTTTCAAATCCCGTATGCACTCCACCTAATATTCCTTCTCTACCTGTGGCAAGTGTCCAGTGCAGCTTGAAATGACATATATGTGGGGAAAGACATGTTACTGGTTTTTTTAAAATGAAAAAAATCTTATGTAGTCTCTGCTGCAGGAGAAACTCTGAGATCTGCAAAGTTCAGTGCACATTTATGTATTCAAAACTGAGTAAAATAAAATCTGCTTCACTGTGCATCCCTCTATCTGTTTCCCACTACAAACACAGAACCAATGGATTAGCACTTACCAAAGGCACAGAATAGCTGCCGTAGTTCCACAACAGTTTTTCTATCAGCACTCAGTAGCACAGTACCTCAGGAGCACAGCTTTCTAGAAGAGTAGATTAGAGATTGTGTCATTATCCAGTTTGGGTCTTTCCAAGTCATTATCAGTCCAATGGTGTTTACAGTGAGATAACATAAATAAATAGTAGCACTGGAGAAATCTTTGTCCTGTAGTAGGTAATCACAGGTAAAAGATAAATTTTTAATCATTATACATTACAGGCACTACTGGTCTCTGACTTCTTATTCATCCCTACTATTTGGCTTTAATAAAACTGGTTGCACTATGTGGACCTCAAACAGAAGTGCAGTGCTGACTTAACAATTTCACAAGTTTTGAATACTTATTTCAGTTGGCTTAAAAATTACTCCAGTGTGTTAAATGAGATTAGGGCAGGTGGTGCGTGGAACTGTCCTTAGACTCAGTTGTCCATGATAGTGAATTAAGTCCTTTGAAAAAGGATTTTTATTAAAATAAATCATGGAGGGGGCTTAACTAATAAATCTTACATTTAGGAAGACTTTACATACCATCAACTGACATTGAGTGTAAAATGTCTGCCTTTTTCTGCCTCATAAACAAAACTGCCAATTGTTTCATCCCTAAACATCCAGAACTGTGGAACTGAAGCCTGCATAATGATGAGTATGAACATTGCTACTTGTATTTGTAAATCTTAGAGGCAAATTTAATGTAGCAAGGGTAGTCTCTCTTTACAGAAAATAAAGATGTGATCATGAAGGAGTGATAATAACAGAACTGTGAAATTAAAACAGTTAAGTCAAGTATGTACCCCGGAGGCTCATTACTGAAGGTACAGTAGGAGGCTGTGTGCTTGAATTAGAATGCTGCATGTGTACAGAGAACAGTTCTGCTGCTACTTGGAAAGAAAAGTCCACTGCCTGCTTTCCAAGGCAGTGCCAAAAGGAGTTATGTGCTTGAAGCAAGCTAGTTTTAATATTTGATCATAATTTCTCTTCCTTGTGCATCTGAAAAGTCACTCTTCAATCTTGATTATGGATTTAGTTACCCTATCCCTTCCTTTCAAAACTTTTGCATATAGATGACATTATTTGGAGTTCCATCACCAAGAACAACATGAAACCACAATGAATATTTTACTCGTAGCCAGTTTATGCTGAAGTAAATAATATTCATACATCAAATTTCATCAGAAAGGTGTCCTCTAGCAGCCCAGCTCATGTACCATGACAGAACCTTTCTTTCAGTCACTTGCAGAGCCTTTAAATTTGTAGTGAAGAAGCAGCCAAAAAGCATTTTCTGCTTCTGGATTCATCTTACCATTATTTATTAGTTCCCTTTACAAAAAAATGTGAACATCTCAACAAGGGATGACAGGGTCTCACAACACTCTGAATTGTCCATGCCTAGGTGATCTGATTGGCTATGCTCGCATGTCTAGAGAGGCCAGATATTAAAATAGCTTATACCTTTACCTAAATTGCTTCTATAGCCTGTTTCCTCTTTTACCTCTTGAATTTGTTTTAAAGGAGGAGGAGGGTGTAGGGGGGAGAAGAGATGCAACAGTCTAACCACATTTTCCGAGGCTAACTCACCTCAGCACAGGAAGCTGTTGGTGCTTTGTCTGCCTCTCTCTCTCTCTCTCTCTGTCTTCCCCCCACACACAGCACGCTCATTGCTGAAAGAAGGACTATGCTCACAAAAGCAGACTGGGTAAGAAATGGAAAATGATAGGCCGTGATTAGCATCGGCTTGAAAACATCCATTGTTTGCTCACACTGCTGTGCCTGTGAATTTTAGCCAGATCACAGCAAGGATTTTGTGAGTTGCTTTGCAAGGTGAAGCTCAAATAATGCTGATTTCAAAGAGGAAAGAAGCTTATTAAGATGCTGTATAAATCAAAGTCAATTCTATTTTTATCTTTTTAAAAAAATAAAAAGATTCAGCTGGATGCGCAGCCTCCTGGCTGGCCTGTAGAAGAGGCAGTGATTTCCAGTAAATAACAGACGATGATGCATTCTCCATTTTCGAAGCCAGTTCGTTCCTAAACCACAAAGATTCATACCCGTCCTTTTTGCGCATGTGCCGTGCTGACTGGTCGTGTGGATGGATTAACTGTGACAAGCTGTGACATCAGCAAGGGCTGGATGTTGCCTGGCTGTGTGGTTTTGTAATGCATCCTCCCATTGCTGCTGGGCTGACTCATTCACATTATAGGGTGAGTGAATTACGGGTAGTGTGAGCCAGCACAGACCGAAGTCTTCGGCGTTGCACTTCCGTGCAGGAGCTGTGCCCTAATTGTAAAGCAAGCAGATTTTCAGTCCCTGCTTACACAAATGTTATAGCTGAGGAGCAAATGCAGAAAAATATTAAAGCTAGTAAATGAACACAGAAGTGTTAAAATATGCCCATTCTTTAGTGTGATCATGGTATTTTGGGATATGGGGATTTCACGGGCAGGAGCAGATTTACTTTACGTGATCATAGGAAGCAAGAACGAGTGGAGCAAAAATATGGTAGAAGCAGCTCTAGTGTGAATGTGTACTATATTGTTAGTTTCCACTCAATTCAGAAGGGGGAAGTGTTTTTTTTTTTTAATAACCCAGGAGCTTACTGATTTCTTAGTTATTTATTAATGATCTTGTACTTAAACCTGAAATACCAGACAAGTAGGATTTTTGGTTGACATTGAGGAAACCTGTCGAGAACTGCCAAGAATTCAGCCTCTGGAAAGGTGAATACTGGTAAGGGCTATTCTGCCCTCCATATACTCCACATTTCCATAGTGCTCACAGTCCCTTAGGAATCTTCTTTTAAGGTCCAGAGGTTTTTAAAGTACTCAGCAGAACAAGAAGCTTATGTAGACAATTGGTGGGTTTGGAGCAAAAAAGGTCTTTTTAACAGCATGAACTTTAAACTGGCTTCATTTCATTACTCATAGCTGCAAAAAAACCCCAAGGAGGCAGGATCCTTTTGTGTTATAAGAGGTACTTGGAGGGCAACAAGTTACCGTCTTGGAAAAAGTAAACTTGCTGACATTTTCTGTCTAGAGGTTTTGACATTTTGTAGATGCTGATGTGCTTCCCTGTCCATTCAACAGCCTGTTCTCCTGGCTAAAAAATGAGATGGGTACTTCTGAAGACGGTTCCTTCTGGAGAACCTAGGAGCAGCAAGAATTTGTGCAAGAACAGCACTTGTGCCTGTTCTGGATTCTAGAAAGGTGGTAAGCAAATCCTTGGGACACTGTATCCAAGGATGCTGCTCATAGTAGTCACTTACTGCAAGAACTTCATTTAGTCTTGAGAGGGGGAATTAAATTATCATGCATATTTACATTCAACAGAACAACAGTGACTGTGTTACCATTGGTCCACATCCTGGACCTGGACACCATGGACAAGAGAGTGTATGTTTGCAGGAACCCCCTTACAGGGGCGGACAAAGGTGGTCTAAGCATCTCTGTTGAATGAATAGTGGTATGTAATATGATCACTATCTCAGACACCACAGCAGGGTAGTATCTTAGGCTGCACTTTCACTACACTAAGATTGTAACACAGAAAGCCTTCTGTGGAGCAGGGTCTTTTTTAAGCCACTTTTTTAAGTGGCTCCCTCATGGAGTCCACCTTCCAAGTCTGAGGTTTGGCCAATAGCCTGCTGAAAAATTTTACTTACTCTGCAGGTATCAGTTGCACCTCTCCCCTGCCAACACCTTGTGCCAGTTTTTCTGTCTCTATTTCTTGGCTACATTTGCAACTAGGCCATCAGTCTTTCCAAGCAGAAGCTCCCAAAAGAGGATGTAAGGAATCTCTGCTGCCATGGGAGTGGTGTTAGCCAGCCACTATGGCCTGTCTACCAGAAGAGAGACTGTTCTCAAACACTGTTGGAAGCAAGCTAGATTATGTTAGCTTTTGATGTGCGTGGTAACTGTGTTCACCAGAAGTACAAAAAGGAGACCACACCAGCTGAGTGAGATTGTCAGGATGAGAAAGGTACTGCTGCAGTATATAGGTCTTTCCTGATCATTTCAATCCTAGGCTGTCTTCAACAGAGCAGCTCTGTTGAGAGTAACCCTACATGTTACCTTTGAGTTCCTAAACAGGCTGGGATCTACTGACAGGGGTCAGCCACAGGCTTCAATCCCAGGAAATTTTGTTCAGTACTTTATAATAAAGGTATAATATAAAGTTAGCCTGACGTCAGAGATTCAGGACATGACTGAAGATCACCTGGCATGGAAACACACCCACCTGTGTTTTTCTCGTTCTCTTCTCTGTAGATAAGATATTTGGTTCAATGTCTTTGTGTGCAGTTGTTTTCCAGGGCATGCAACTCTACCCCTGGACAGGATGAACCCAGGGTAGAAGAGAAGCAGCGGATGCTGGGCACAGGGGGGGAGTTACAGCTGTAGGCTAAGGAGTAATATCCACAACTGTGCTAACTGGAGCAGATCTGACTGCCATGGAAGGTGTTGACAGCTAAAGATAGCTTACCCCTGCCCTCCCAAGAAATTCAGTTTGTGAATGGGAATAGGCTGAAAGTGGCATGCATAAGGAGCACAACATGATTGTCTTACAACAGTTTGGCATAGCAAACTATGCCCCTGAAAAGAAAATACTGGAAAAACCATACTGCAGTAATAGGAGGCAGTGAAAATCTGTTAACATGGGCCTGTAGCCTTTGATTCAGCAAGGATTGCCCACAAAGCAAGCCTTTCCAAGGAAGAGAGAACAAGATTTTGTGACAACCAGTGGACAGCCCTCCGTATTCATCACTGCTCTTCGTACTCACACCATCATTGTTGCTCCCAAGAGGCAGCACATAGAGATGGGTCTGGAACTGAGACCATGACAAGGACTGGAAAGACACCTCACCAGCAGGCAGAAGTATCTGGAGTTTAGCAGCCTCAGACCTGGTGCTTATGAGGGCATTGGTGCCAGGATGCCAGTAAATGTGCTTTAGTGTCGTTTGCAATGACTGATGATGACAAAGGTCCATCTGGCAAGTCTCACATGAGAATCCCAAATGAGGAACAGTTGAAAGCCAGGCACAGACAGGACAGTGTTTGCTGCTTCACATCCAAAAAACTCAACAGCAGACAATGAACGATCCCAATCTGACAAGCACTCAAATGAAATTACAAGTACATAGCCTTCTGCGTGTTTGTAAATGAAGACAGTGGTGTCTAGAAACCATGACATAAGGACAGAGAGGTTGGAAGAGGAGCAGGCAAAAAAAGGACTCTGAAAATCTGTGAGCTTGCAACCAAGGGCCCTTTGGTATGCGATGGTGCACCAGCAGGTTACAGAATCACAGAATATGCTGAGTCGGAAGGGACCCACAAGGATCATTGAGTCCAACCCTTAGCCCTGCACAGGACCATCCCTGACAGTCACATGACATGGCAATGTCAAGTGAATTTACCCTGGGTCAGGGATCTGCCTTGTCACATGCCTCTAACAGTTTTGATCTGGTCTTCAGTGTTCTAAAATTATGTTTAGATCGCTCCTGGTAACAGGCTGACAGTTGAGCCAAGCTGTGCCCCCAGTGCAACAGTCAGCGTGGCTTCCAGCCGCTGTGTGACAGGGAAATTCTAGCAATACTATATATGTTATAAAAAACCCACCCGTCTCACATCAGAAATGTAGTATGGGTAAGGATAAGATCAAAATTTGAGGAAGTGTCAATCCTGTCAGTCCAGTTTTATTAGTGGGAGCATACTGTCTTGTCCATTTGCTAGGCAAAAGAGATTCATACAAAATGACAGGTCAGCCAAAGGACATAAGGAGTCCTACACTTACACACATAAGATAAGATCTCATGTACCATCACTTCAGTCATGGTTGGCAGTGGCATTCTGTTTTAAGTGTTTTACTTAATTGATAGAGTAGGAAAAATGTAGATGTACTGGGGTCTTAATGTACGTATATCAGATAGAAAGTTTTATTTATCCATAGATTTTCACACAGTACTGTGTAGACCTTAGACTGCAGTCAGGAAGACCCTAGTTCCTTTGCTATTATCTAAATGGCATTATTAAGTTTTTACAAGACCGTGTAGTTAATCATTGTTATGCACACTGACTGTAAGTGTGCATGTAAGCAAATATTTCAATAGAACACAGGGTACAACTGGAAATAGTTAATGGATCTGAGGGAGCATAGCTAGCTTTTGCAAGAAAATATTTGTCTTTGAACTTTGGAATAGGACTGTCAAGACTTTTTTAAAAATATCTGTCTAAGCCAAAAAAAACTATTTTCAGGTGGTCATTCTGTAGTTCAACAGCGATTTCTAAAATACTTTTAAGCATACGAAAGCAGATATCTTTCTGCTATTTGCTTCTTTTACAGTTGCACCATTTGGGCAGGTAATGTAAGCCCATCAGTGGCTGCATACATAACAATTTCTGTCATGACCACTTCTGTTATACTTTGAAAGAGAAAAGCCTGCTTTAGGTCTTTGGTAAAAGAGCTGGGGCTAGGATTGTGTGCTTTGATATAGGATATGTGGAGCTGGTACAGTGGGTAGAAATTAACAGCTTATTTTGCCTGTCCTGTTTTCCTCTTCTAGATCATGGCCAGAGATATTTTCTCTTCAGATTGCACAGATACTTTATTTATTCTCTATGCAATTCTGTCAGCCCTTCTTAATTCTCTGGGCATTTGTGGTTGCCATTACAGTGTCTTTACTGAAACCTTTCCCTGGCAAGAAAGTGCAGAGGAAGAGCCTCAGTCAAAGAGCCTTAGAAACACGGGAAGGCACAGAAAGAAACAATTTATGAATCTCAGCACAGAGCCCAGCATTGATTTAAGAGCTCTGTTGATGGCCCTGTTCTCACATCTCATCCTGATCAGTTGCAAGAGCTGTAGGTGATTGTCTCTCCTCATTCCCTCATACCTAAAGCATTGTGTCTGCAGTTCACTTGTACAGCTTTCCACCCAAGCAGAGGCAAGGACCCAAACCTGGGAAAGAGCAGGCAAGACTGCAGGACAAATGGTCAGGCTGCACTGTACCAGAAAAATTAGGTGTAATGCTTTGGCATGGCTGGAGAAATCAGCTTAGAGAGGTGTTGCCAAGACCCTTCTCAGTGCTGCTGTGTGACCTTGACTGATGTCAAGGGTGCTTACAGAACCTTTTGCTCAGGGCATACTGAGCTCAGAATTTGGGCACCAGGCCAAGGCTGTGGCTTGGGCCAAATGGCAGTAAGTCACGCTAACAGAGTATTCTCAACAGAAGTTCACTGTTAATTCCTCTTTGGCACTTCATACTGGCAAAAATTCTCCGGCCCTTTCGGATTGTGGTTCAATTAGGGCACAAGTTCAGAACTTATGGGAAACGGACCCATGTAGTACCTTATTTGTTTTACTGGATACCAGGCAAGAAAAGCCTTTTGGAAATTTAAAGCAAATCTTCAAATGTATCACAGATAAATTGCAAATTCCGGTTTTCATCTCCTGGGTAAAAGAATTCCAGTGTCCAAATTTTACTACCAGTGCTCCTGCAAGATTCCCTGACACAAAGGGTTTCATCATGGGGCTGCTCCCAAGTCTTTGAATGCATTTATTCAAAACTGGATAAAAGGATTGCAGCCTGAGAATAACTAAGGAAATGCTTACAATGAAATACAAATTACAAACATTGTGTGCATAAATTCAGCATTCTTTGAAAGACACAAAGTTATTTTTCTGCTGGACCTAAACCCGTAAGAAGTGCCACTAAGAAAGCTATATTATATTTTGCAAATTAAGAGAACATTAAGAAAGACTGCATATGGGACAGAAGGTGATCAAGGCCTAGCAGTAGGTCATCTAATGGGAACTGAAAAAACAGCTTAGCAAAAAAAAAACCTAGGTAGATTTCATTTCAGCAAAGAGTTAGAAATCTTAATATTTTGTTAAAAAATCAAAATTCAGCAAGCAGGATCATTATATTGCTTCTGTTGCTGCTGCTGGAATAGGAAAAGAGCATGGATTGGTCAAGAAACATGACTTGCTTATGGTGAACACCCGTAACTTTAGAGGAAGGAAGTTTGTGTACAATTCCAAGAATCCTGGTTACATATCAGTTTTGAGAAGGAAACCATCTGACCCATTATCTGCTACCAGTTGCTACCTGTGCTGTAATTTACATTTGTAATTTTTATGACCTGTATTCTTCAGAGTGATGAATGGCAGACTTTACTACAATTTTACTGCCTTGGACAACCTTATGGATCTCCTGTGGGAAAACAAGCTAATTCCAGGTAAGGGCAGCTCCCTGCCTTCACAGCTTGGTATATCTATATATCTTTGCCCACATTGTACAATTATTAGAAAATTAATAGAGAGTTTTTCCAAAGCTAGTTTTGATAAATATTCATTATTTACCTGCTTTCCTTTACTTCTTGTCCGTGCAAATGGAAACAGGGTCAGCAAAACAATACTACAGCAATTAAAACAATACAAATGGTTTTACATTGCTTTCGAAGGGCAGTTTCAGATGTATGAATTTGGAAATGAGAGCTCTTGAAGAGGAGAAAACTTTGTACCTGTTGACGTAGGTACCTAAAAGGGCCAGAGAATCAGATACTCAAGGTATAACCTCCCATGGATTTCTGCAAGCATCCACTGTTTAAAGTTTTCTCTGAGCCCTGCATTTATGCTGGCAATTATTAGTATTGATTACTATAGTCGTTGACAAGTAACAAATGTGAACAACCTCAAATCTAAAATATTTCTGGTGGGAACATGGAAAAACAGGAAAGAAAGCCCATTTAATGATGCTTCATTAATAAGTTTGTTTCGGATAATGTGATAATCCCTTCATTGACCAAGATGAGATACCATTCACAGAAAAAGGAGACCAATTCCTTATGTCTTTTTTAGGATTTGAATTGATGGGGAATCCAACAAGACATTTTTTAGATTTTGAAGATAAAGAACAGGTAGTAAGATGGAGAAACTTAATTACAGTTCTGGCCAGGAGATACATAGGTAAGTTAAAAAAAAAAAAAGAAAGCTCTGCTATTTATACTGTTGTAATCCTTTGTAGCTACTTCAGAAAGTTCTTTGTGTGTTGTGTTCAATTTCAAGACCCTGGATTTCAGCACAGAACTGGAAAAAAAAGAAGCCAGATCAGACCATGTAGTAGTAGTCCCTTTTTTTGCTGATCCATTTAGTATGAAAGGTGTGCTCTGGATAGTATATTTGGCCTGCCTCTAAGGACTGACTTGTAACTTAGTTATGTTGCTGTGGTTGTAAACCACACAGCTTGCACTAGGACAGAATAACCTGAATGCTTCTTGCATGTCAACTTCAAATATTTCTAATGAGACAGAAGCCTCAACCTGAATTAAAGGTAGATGAGTAACCTAGCCACAAGGCTGGAATTCACCTCCCTCTCAGCTTTCATCTTTTTTGAATATTGCTGCATTTCATCAAAAATGAGAGATCATTTTGAAACTACCAAATTACATTTCCCTCATTATTTTCAGTATTTTAGATATTAAAATAATGTTTTTAATATTATTAAATAATATTAAATAATATTGTTATTTTTAATAATGAGAGAAATTATGTAGTTGTGGTTCTGGGTGCTGAACCTCACCTGCAGCCCTAATTGATAAGATTGTCTGGATCAATGTCTGGATCATGTTGTCTGAATATGCCATTCGCTGATACATGAGGCCTCTCCTACAGATAGGTATGGATTGGAGCATGTTGCTAAATGGAATTTTGAAACATGGAATGAACCAGACCACCATGACTTTGACAATGTGTCTATGACAGTGAAAGGTAAGCATGGTTTGGAGCACTTAGTAGTATGGTAAAGTTAGACAGGTATGTGGGGTGAGTGGAGGGCAAACAGTGAGATAGGAGATACATTGGCAAAGAAATAAGGTAGACAAGAGTGGTAAGGAATGTGACAGGTACCCCTACACACTTAATCTGCTAAGGTCATGTTACTGACGACACTTTATTCCCTGCCTGCACGTCAATATACGTACGGGGATAGTGGGACAGGGAAAATGAAACGAGTTACACTAAGAAGACACAGTTCATTGGTTGGATATAAGGTACTGTTATTGGGAATAAGGGTTGAAGGGTGGAGTGGAGGAAAACTCTCCATTGACAGCTGTGTGGTTTGGGACCCTGTCCATACAAGACCTTTGGAATAACCTTCTGAATGCAGCTGGGGTTTTGATATCTTCTCGTGTTGTGAGTGCATAGGAAAGGGTAGCCCCAGTTTTTGAGGTCTTGCCAGTAAATCAAATAATAGAGTTGTAACATCTCTTTGTAGTTTTAGATCCAGTTTCTGTTTTAAGTTGTCATCTTTGATATATGCTTCTGTTTGGACTTTAGGGTTTCTCAACTATTATGATGCTTGCTCAGAAGGATTAAGAGCAGCCAGTCCTCTTCTGAAATTTGGAGGGCCTGGGGATTCATTCCACCCCTTACCCAAGTCACCCATATGCTGGAGTCTTCTGTGTCATTGCTACAATGGGACCAACTTCTTCACAGGGGAGACTGGTGTAAGGCTGGACTACATCTCTCTCCATAAGAAGGTTAGTACAAGATTTTAGTTTAAAGCAAATTTTTCAATCAGTTAAATCAAAGTTACATTTTATTCTGATTTATGAAGTTGATGATGGTGAACGTGAGTGTCCAGCTTATAGCAGGAAGCATGGCTACCTGTTCTTACAAAATTTTCAGGATGTTCAGCTACAAGACTTCACTCAAAACAAATTTGCCTTTGCCTAATTCCCATGGGGAACTGACTCCTCTATTTCTTTTCCATTTTGTATTCTAGGAGGATCTCACACAAACAGCTCATGCTGTAGTGGATGAGATAAAAATACTCATATTGTCTGGTGCACAGCTCCTTTTGAACTGGGGAACGTGTTTTCAGAATATGTTTATGTCTGTAGGTTATGTCTGTTTACTACTCTTAGCTCTCTTTCACTGAGCAGATATGAAATATTGTTGCAGGGAGGTGGGAGTTCTCTCTACATCTTGCAACAAGAAGTAGAAGCAGTTCAACAAATTCAGAAGCTGTTTCCAAGTTTTTCTTCTGTTGCCATATACAATGATGAAGCAGATCCAATGGTTGGATGGTCCATTCCACAGCTCTGGCGAGCTGATGTGACTTATGCAGCTATGGTTGTAAAGGTAACAGTTCATTGGCAGTGTTGTCAAGTAATGACTCCTGATGTGTTAATGCCATTGCAAAAGAAGACTTACAGTTAGTTTTTAATCAGCTACTCAAACTATTAGATCCTAAAAAAGGAGACCTTCCTACTGATACACTTGGGGTTTCCCTGAATAGTCTGTTTTTAGTAGCTTGATTTAATTTGTGTTAGTTTTCTTCATCTTTCCTTAAAAATAAACAAAACCAACCCAAAACCAAACTGAGAAGCAGTGAGAGAAGTGCTAGAGACCTGAGCTGGAGAATGTGTGAGGTACTGTATACAGTCACCCAGTTAGATCCACCTGGTAAGACTAAACCCACACGTGCTGTCTCCATGTTGTAATACTGCTGCTCTGATCTCACTACTGCTAGCTGTCACCTCACATGTAAGACATTATTTCCCACCTCCTTTGTAAGTTTATCTCACCAAGAGACATGAGGTATAATTAAGAAGTCCCTTGAGCTCTCAGCATAAGCCCGTTCTTGGGTTTTGGATAATGTCTGTACACGTGGGTCTTATTAATTACTGACAGTAATTACTGATAATGCTCAGAAAAGCAGCAGAAGAAGAGAATTCTCAACATTCCTCCTTCTGCAGTAATTTTACATTGGCCCCAGAGCAAGCTCAGCTCTTCCCCTGTATAGCAATAGTTTCCACTGCAGGCCCGGTGCTTTGTGAGCCACGACCTTATACAGCATAAAGAGTCCAAGTGCTCCTGTGCAAAGCAGTAATTCCCAAACACAGGAACATGTATGTCACCCAGAAAAAAGAAACATCAGCAGCTCCTGTGGAGGCAAAGGCTCCCAGTTCCTTTAGACTGCATACACACTTAGCAATCTTCTGTAAGGCAACAAGTTATTGACTACATTGCAGAGAGTTTGCAAGAACGAAAGTGTTTATAATGACATGGTGATTTGAAGGAAGAAAAAAAGGCACATCCAGTGGAAAGTTAACACTTGGGTGTGTAGAAGCTGAAGCCCTGAAGTCCTTCAGGGACATGCAGTTGTGAGACTGTTCAGTTGTAAGCCTTCTGTAGTTCTGTTTGATTCTGATACTTGGGAACAGTCTGGTAAACAGAGAGCTTGGGAATTCTGACATTTTGCAGGAAAGCAGCACAGCAACCAGTGAAATACTGTAAGAACTAATTCCAAGTTAGCACCAAGTGGGAAGAATGACTCACTGAGAAGCAGAATCCAGAACCAGTACCCCAGCCACTGGTATAGTGGGTACAAAGTAATTCCAGATTTGGAGGACCATTTAGATTTAATCTAAAATCCAGATTCCTAATTAAGTATTTAAGACAGAGGAGCATCATTCGTACTGCAGTAGACAAGGAAATTTATTACTTATTTAGGCAGAGTACCAGTAATAATTATTTCAGAGACTTATTACAGGCAAAACTATGTAGACACTTCAGATTTTGTAGTGATTAATGTATCGCCTAAAGTACAGTTTCTCCAAGAGTTGTGATGTGCAGTTTTGTTCTTCAAACTTTTCTAAAAGGCAGTTCTTTTCAGTACACTGTAAAGGTTAAAAAAAAATACAGGTACTATGTGTTGGATTTTCTCTGGGGTGAGGGTCCATTTTCTCTCTGACTTCGCAGGTCATCATCCAGCACCAAAACCTGCTCATTTCTAAAGCCAACAACACCATCAACTACACGTTGCTGAGTAATGACAATGCCTTCTTGAGCTACTACCCCCATTACTTCACACAGCGGACTCTGACAGCGCGTTTTCAGATGAACAACACAAAGCCACCTCATGTCCAGATGGTGCGGAAACCGGTGCTGACTGTCATGGGCTTGCTGGCACTGCTAGGTATGGTAACCACTGATTAAAAAGCACATCCTACCTAGAAGCTTCCTGCCTAAGAGAGATTGTTCCAGCTATCTCACCATTCATAAAAGCAGGATTTCTCCCACCCTTTGTTTACCAGCTGCGTTAAGAAAATGAAACTCCTTTTCCTCAGAAAAATTAACAGCTCAGAAAATATTCCTGACAGCCCATTATCCATTTGATTTAGCTTACTGCTTTGTTTATACTCTCTGTGTGCCAGCCATTCCTTTTTTGTTGACTGGTACTTCCCTCTTGTAATGCAAGGGGTACTTCCCATCAGGCTGCAAATGACTTTAAGAAATACCCACAGCTGGAAGACTCATTCAGCATACTAAAGGAAGAATCTATTCCCTGTCACATCTTTGCATGTTTCTTGCTGAACTGCTAAGCATAGGAACTGCTGTAGTATGTGCATGCTCTGCTGCACATACAGCAAACCTGACTGAACCCTGTAACTGGTAAAATAAGGTAGAACTTAGCTCAACTTACAGATCTGTGTGCTTTGACCCTGTATCAGAATCTGATACAGGACTGACTAACAGTGGTGCTTACAGAGCTGTCACATCTTTTAAAGGAGAAAAGCAGATTTTTGCGGAAGTGAAGATCAATGGAGTTGAAAGCACTCAAAGCAGCACAATTGGTGTGCTGGTGTCTGTGCACACACCAAATGAGATGCATCCCTCAGACAGCTGGCAAGCTACCCTACTGATGTATTTAAGTGAGGATAACAAGACTTCAGCCAACATCAGCACGGTCACAGTGAATGCCACCCACTTCCCCAGACTTAGAGGTAAACAAATGTCGTGTAGGCAGCTCACATAATTGATCTTTAGGATATAATATCTGCTGAAACACTTCTGCTTAGTTGCCTTTTGTAGCAAGAGTGAGTTTCATTTGCTAACTTTCTCATCTTTTGGGCACTCCTAGATTTTCTGAGGTATCATGGTTTTCCTCTAGGAAAGGTTCTTTCCTAATGCTTTCCTAATGCCTACACTTTGACCCTGCCTTTAATGGCAGCTGCCAAATGCTACCTTTTTGGAAAGCTATTAATCTCAGTGTCCTTGTCTGGATAATGCCAGGCAACAGTTTCCTTAATGAGATGACTCCAAGACAGCCAGCATGACCACATGATTACACAGCTGATGAAGTTGCCCAACGAGTATGTGCCGCACCTGTGCCAAAATTTCAATTCAAATTATGGAAGGAATTGTTTGAAATGTAAACTTAGCAAATGTAAACCCTAGACCCTTATAAGGGTGCTAGCCATGGGACTTCCAGTGAAAGCCAGGCTCCAGTGTTCTGAAATCACTTTTGAAAAGGTAGACTTACACTTCTTCTGCTAAATTTATTCCTGTTAATCTTTAAATCCAAATAAAGACTTTACTTTCTTCCATTTGTGTTCCTAAAGAGCTGGTGTATATGACATATTACCTGGATAACAACCAAACCAATCCCTACCTGAAGTGGAAAAACCTGGGAAGCCCTGACTTTCCTTCTCCAGAACAGTTCCAGCAAATAAGGGATGCTGAGGTATGACTATATGTATTTGCTTGAAGTGTTGTACAGGTAAAGTGCTTGTGAAAAAGACAAGAAATCAGTCCAGGTTGTCAAAATTTCCTTAGGCCACAGTCATTTACTTCTCACATATGCACAAAGATGCACTTGTAGTCATGCAGAGAAATGTAGCTGATACACAACTGATACTGTTGTGTTTATGTTATACAAGAGATTAAATGTAGATGACCAACCTCTTTGCTACTGGCCTACCCATAAACTCAAGAGGCACAGTGGCTCGTGGGGAAGTTCCACTTTCTCTCTGCTTCAGTGAGCTTTGAGACCCTTTCTGTTCTGCCTCCCCACGTAAGTCACGTGGCCCTATGTATGTTACAGAAGGGCCAAACTGCTGCATTGGAGAGTTCAAATGAACCCCCTCAATAATAGAAAAGAAACAGCTCCCTGTGGAAACTACCCTGTGCAAGTTCAGAAGACTCCAGGGGCTCACAGGGAGGGCTGCAGTTTCCCCTAATCCTCGCTAGTGCTGAATGCACTGCAGAGGTAATTTAAGGAGTAAGTCCTCTCTTAGAACTCCTCTCCTCCCTGTGGATAAAAGTCATGTGGAAATTACTTACTGTGTGTGAGAATATGTCTCTTCAATCCCCTCTCTGATAGTTTCCCTATGCATTCAAACACACAGGTTAAAATAAGGAAGCCACCTTCATGCCCTTCAGGGCCCACAGAGAGTAGTTGCCTTCTTTCTTTGGTATACAGTACTATGTGTTCTCTTCCCAGTCACCATAAATGACTAGCACTAAGGCCTGCTGGATACTCTAGGAGCCATCAGCTCTTCCTTTAAAAGGGCAGCAGTGAGGTTTTAGATGCCCTTGTTCATCTGGTGAAGCCTCATCCTCAGAGACCAGCTATGTGACTGTTGTAGCTAGCAACAGCTTTCTCTGCACACTGTGAAGAGACAGGGGCATGGTTTGTAAAGACCTGTAGCCTAAAAGGCTACTAGAAGTGACAGAGTGTGACTAAAGGGCATTTTCCGATCAACCCAGATTGTGAGATGGACAAACCCTCGTGTTTCCTGAAGAGCTGGAAAAGAAGTGTGATAGAGAAGTCTCCCAGCTTGAAGAACTTTGATGGCTCTAAGGCACTTTGCAACACCAACTCTGTTGGAAATTTAGAATCCCAAAGTAAATACACAGGCACTTTACACTGATTTTACAGTTGGCCTTTGGGTGCTGTAATGAAAGATTGTTCATAACACCACTTTTTGGCTCCACAGGACCCAATGGCATCAGGCCCATTCCCACTTCCTGAAGGTGGTATCCTGACACTAAAGCAAGAATTTCCCATTCCCTCAGTCTTTCTTGTCCACATCTGTGCAAGACCCAGATCTGCTCCAGGTCAGGTATGTATTCTGCTGTCAGACTCACCAAAAGAGAAACTGCTTCCTGCTTTAAATCTTACTAAGGAGAGCCAGACTAACATTTGAATCAACTATTCATTAAAAGACAGTTCTTTCCTTTGATGAGAAGGTTCTCCAAGATATAATTCAAGATAAAGTGTTACACAGCACTTTATGGTAGGAGCCATCACTGAGATAAATGGAAGTTTATCCACTGTTGGAAAATAACAATGCAGTACTAGAAAGTGCAGTATCTTTTTAAAAATCTCATTATATGCCACCAGGCTTGACAACAGCTCTCCATTGATAGCTAAAGATAAAATGGAATTGTGGCTGTCATATATTAGACATCTGTATCTGCTCATTCAGTTCATAGTGGTGCCCAGAGCCTCTGAAGGTCCTCTGCAAGGCTGATGGGTGGGAGACATAGGCTACAAAACCACAGAGCCAGGAATTTTGTTTTTTCACCTGGTCTCAATGGAAAAAAGTCAAAGCAAATAGTTAGTAAGGAAGGATGAACACAGAAATCTGACGTGGCTGGTTGCTTTGTACAGTTTTCTTACATGAGCGTCTATGTTTTGACAGGTGACTGGTGTTCGTTTGATCCCTCTCACGAAGGGGCAGGTCACCGTGCTGTGGGATGATGATCATGTAAATTCAAAGTAAGTATCTTTTAAAATAAAATGGTTATAACTGAGTTACCAATGCATTACTACCTAATTTGTCACCAGTCTTACAGAGTGAAACAGGTTCAAAAATTAATGAGTAATTGTTCTTTGAGAGATGTTACAGTGCATTTGTCTGACAAAATGAACTGTAGGACCTGCATGCACTAACTGTGGAGAGCAACCCTGACTGTTTTGCTGCCTGACCAAAGGAATCTGCTTGTTTCTCACCAGCATTCAATGGCATTTCTGAGGGACTTGCCTTCAGCATAGCAGGCAGGAAGATCCATGGTGAAAGTTGTATTATCACCAAATGCCTAGGTGGGATCTTGCACATCTCTGTAAGGGATGTGAACAGGAAGACAAACCCTGCAGTTCCTTGCTTCAGCAGGCTGTACTGGACTGGAAACTCTCTGTAGGTGAACTGTCAGAGGTGATCCAGTGTACGACTACACCTCAGGAAGCACAGACTTAGCTCCTTTTCAAGCCAGTCTCCCATGACTCTTCAGCCTTGATAACCCGAGTTTGAGAGTAAAAGATGCTTAATATTTTGTGATGCTGCACATATGCAATGGCTGTTCTGTGGGCTGTTGGGACCTGGTTATTTGTAATACTGACAATGCATGCCATCCTACATTTGGTAGGATTGAGTCAACTGACTATTTCCTGGTTTTGGCCTTCTTGTTGAAATGGCCCCAAGACTAGTATTTGATTGCTCAACACATTATCAGTTATATTTGCTGAGCTGTCCTTCTTTTTTTAGGTGTATAAAGACGTTTGAAGTGGAATTCTCATCAGATGGAAAAGCATACCAGCGGATTAATGCCAAAGACACAATATTCACTCTCTGGGTCTACAGTCCAGGTATGGCAAGAATATGCATATTAGGTAAACTGTCATGTTGATATTGCCACTCATGTGTGAAACATTGTTTAGTAACTACTGAAGGCACATAACTTATTGGTAACATACACTCCCAACACAAATAAGAGCACATCCCTGCATTTAGGACCACATTCTCAGTGAGAGCCTTATTCTCAAGGGCAAACACTGATTGACAAATAGTCATGAGGACATTATCAGTAGTATTGCCCTGGATAAATTCCTTGTCACAGAAGCCAAAGACACCCAGCTGCAGGCCTGGGAAGGTCCCTGAGAAGCTAAGCAGCCCTTTTGTAGCTGGTGTAGAAACATGCAAAAATGACCAAAAAAAAAAAATGGCTCACATGACCAGAGCTTGATGTTGTGCTTTTGAGAGTAAGACTCACAGCAAGGCAAGTCTGAAGTTCAGTCCTACATGTACTGACCATGTCTTTACCAAAATTTGTACAGTGCTCTTGGAGTAGGGCAGTAAAGCAAACTGCCTTGATAACACTTGTTGTGTACTGCGGAGTCTGGAGGTGTTAAACTGCCTGAGGGTATAGCATCAGCACACAAATAAGTGAGAGGTCTTGCCCATCTTTCCGTGGAGGGGTTGGTTGTCTTTCATTTACCATGTTCTGACCCGCCCCAGGGGAAGGTCACGCATTCCTTTTATGGCTTGGCAATCTTAAGGTATTGAGATGCTCCACTGTAAGGACAGAAGAGGTCATCTCATAAGAAAGTTTGTCCTGGCTATCTGAACATCGAGACAAGGAGTGACACCTCTCTTCACTGTTTCCTAGGGCTTTCTTCTTAGCCCTGACTAGCTGCTTAAGTTGTAAATATTTCACTTTAGAGGGCAGTGAGTTTCATCTTTGTCAACAAGGCAAAGCTTCTCCCAGAACATGTGGTCATTTCTCTTCAAGTACAGCCAGCATGCAATAGAAGCCTATTCAGATGAAACACCCAAGTGAAAGAAGATAGTGTTGTTTTATTTGGGTGTTTTTTGGTTTTGGGGTTTTTTTTGTTTGTTTAACCAGATGTGATCTAGTCTGCAGCACGACTATCTAACAGGTATTGATAATAAACACTGATGAGAGCTCTGTGAAACACAAACAGACCTCGCCTCACAGTGATACTAATAAAGAGCAATTCAGAGATGGTTTTGGCAGAAACACTAGCTCATCTTAACCTGAGAAAATCTTAACATGAGCAGGGGGTGCATAATAGAGTTCATGGCTATTATTGCAATATAAAGGCTACATAGGTAAACAAAAACTAAATCAGGGCTAAGGCAGATCTCTGAAATCAGTATTCATTATTATATTATATTACAATATTATATACCAGTTTTATTTGTTTGTTTCAAAACCAACAAATACGAAAAAAAGACTACTCAAAAAAATCTCATGTCTCAGCAGCCTTTATTGCTAGGTACTTCCTCCTCGCCCATTATTTCTAGCATCCTTTTTCTTAAAGAAAAAAAATACTAAAGCGCATATAAAAATCAAGTAAATAGATAAAAAACCACCAAATTTATATTGCTTGTGGGATCAAAGAGTCTGCTACGGAAAGCTGTGTTCTTTGAACTGGATCAAGGATGAAAATCAGCAGAACCACAGAACATCAACTTACCTGCCTTTACAGTAAGTGGTGCTGCTTCCTGAGTTGAGCACGGGGTTTTCAGTCAGCCTGCGTGCTTCTTGTTCTGCTTCTTTGTTGATCCTGTCCCCACATAACTGTTTGAAAGGCACAATTCAGGCAGAAAAGTTAGGTCAGAAAAAAGAAGGAAATGACTAGTTGTGTGTTGCAGAAGATGTCCTAGTCTTCTTCCAGAGGGACTGCTGGTTAAGCAGTCCCATAGCTGTACTTG
The DNA here is from genome assembly GCF_003984885.1 of Neopelma chrysocephalum. Classification (NCBI taxonomy): domain Eukaryota; kingdom Metazoa; phylum Chordata; class Aves; order Passeriformes; family Pipridae; genus Neopelma; species Neopelma chrysocephalum. The sequence continues at coordinate 498,062 of NW_020924378.1, read as the reverse complement.
CAAATCCTAATGAGGAGAGAGGAGGTCCTTGGTGCAAGAAGGCAAAAACGCCAGTACTTGGCCATGGGGGGTTTGTAATTGTTTTTAGTTAGACATGCACAGACACATTTACATACGGTGCAGAACTGATTCCCCCAGCCCATTCCACAAACCTGCATTTTACAGGAGTAGTGCCTGCTTCACATCCTCCAGGTGCCACAGGTGTCAGCGTTTCACAGTGACATTTCTAACCTTTTCATTTGCAGGAAGCTCAGTGTCCGGCTTTTACAGAGTGCGTGCCATTGACTACTGGGGGAAGGCAGGCCCGTCTTCTCTTCCCGTGGAGTATGTTGAAGCTTTCAAGTGACCCTGAAGAGTGGTGCCTGGCTTGGTATCAGACTGGTGTATGTTCCCTGCAAATGACAAGCCCCCAGAAAAATAAACTCCTCCCAGGCTCAGGAGGGAGTATGGAAAGGACCTGATGAAGCAAGTTAGGAATGCAAGTTAGAAGCAACTGCCCCTATTAACTCTTCATAACACTAAAGACAGCATTATCAAACAGCCACAACTGACAACCCAACTAGTCAGAGGCTGCCATAGGACTGGGATTCAGCTTGTTAACTATGAATTATGGGAATAAATATTTATTATTCCCTATTTTGCGCTGAGCTAATGGCCAGGACAAGCAAAGATTTATAGAGGTCACAAACTGCAGCAGGAACAGGTCCATTGCTTCACTGTGTGAGTGAGGATGGCAGCAGAGACCTGTCTGAGAGTAAACTACCTGCCTTAGCTGCCAGTCTGTATTGACATAATGGTTTGATGGAAAAGTGCCCAGCAACCAAACACATCCAAAGCATAAGGTGAAGGATCCCTTCTTCCCTGCTGGTTAGTCACAGCAGGTTATTTCAGATCAGTTGCCATGTCTTCAGGTGTATGAGGTTTTTCACTCTCTCACAGGGAGGTGTCCACCCAGCTCTCTCAGCATTTGTGACTGTTCCTGGCATGCCAGAGCTATTTCACATAGGCAGAGGAAGGGGTAGCAGCTCATCCTCAGAGGGGAAGAAGGAACAGAGGACCCTAGCCTCCAAACTTCCTTGCCTTTTCTGTTTTCTGTTTTTGCCCAAGTCGCCTGTTTGCACGATGGCCATGAGCCACTGCCTCTTTGTGGTGGAGGCTCTAAGCCTGAAAGTCCCTCTTCCTCTCCATTGCTGTCACCATTACTGTCACCTAGCTTGGCGTCCTACAGCCCTTAAAAGTTAGGTCTCCCCCTAGCACGCCTTGCCTCTCAGACTGTAAGTCACCACGCAGTTTTGGATAATCAGGAGAAAGCTAAAACACCAGTGGTTTAGCCTTTTGTGTTTTCGTATTACAGGACAGCACACTCTTGAATGTAGCAGGGCTGCTCCTCACAACACTTAGGAAATTAACCAAGAACAGTTTGAGCTTCTGTGCTTTGCAAGGCGTGTGCACAAGTGTGAGATAGCCCTAGATCGTGGGCTACAGAACACTGCTGGCTGTGCTTGCAGCTGCCAAACACTTTATGTAAACAGCAAAGTTCCCTGAAATTGCAGGGGTGTTTTTTTACTCTCCCCTTTTCACAATTGGCACAGTTTGAGCTATGCCTCTAAAACACTTGTAGAAAGAAGGATAATGCCAGTGAAAACAGATGGAGTGTTTTCCATAAGGGGACTGACTGTCACACAAACAAATCCCCTACTGCTTTCTTTGCTGACATCAGCCACCTCACCAACATAACAACAAAGACTGTGTATTTGATGAAACATTCAGGTTTCAGAGAAAAAAAGAAAACAAAAACAAAACCAACAAGTTTGCACAGTAGGAGAGAGCTGAATTACCTCAAATGCCCTCACTTTTACAGCACAGAAAAGAAGCATATACAAAAAGCCAGTACACGCTGAGGTGTGGCCTTGTATCTCCTTACCTTCTGATTACTTGTTCATATGCTTATACCGAAAATTAGCCTTAAAAGATTAATTGTGTCACAGAATTGAGGTGAAATATTTCTTGCCCCACTAAAGCTTGAATAAGGGTCGCATGTCACATTCTAATCTTCCAATTCCTTTTCCATAAGACAGAACAGAAAAGGGCCATGGAGTCTACTGAAGGGATAACCTTCTCAATTTTGGAAAAGTTACTGATAAGTTCTACTTGGATGGAGATAGTAAAAATGCATTTGCAAGTTGTTATAGCTGTCCCTAAGTGAAGAATCAGAATACACATTTAAATAAAATCTAGCAGTTAAGACATATTGTTTTGCTAGTATGAGGTGGAACAACAACAAAAATTATTTAGAGAAATATTAAGTATAGGGATTTGAGAGATTTTAGTGTGTCTGAAGCAGGGAAAGATACAGGAGCTTGAGAGGACAGTTGACCCTGTTAGAATGTCCTACCTGAGTAGCCTGCTAGTTTAAAATTTTCCCACACTGGCAATCAGAATATAGCAGTCTTTACCAAGCTAAGGACAATGCACCAGCTACAGGTGTTTGGACAAAAAAAGAAACATAGCTGTTGTGAAGAGTATTGATTTTATTATTCAGGGATATAGAAGAAAATATATAAAAGTGCAAACCATGAAAAATAGAAGATTTCTTCTAAAAATCTTCTTTGCTGCTATGATATAAACTTATTCCTCTAAGGAATAAGCGTGTATAAACAATTATAGAGAGAAGATAATTTGATATTTACAGGCTTGAATGTATTTCAAACGAAGTATAGAAGTTTCGTAATGCTCTTGTCTTTTCTCTAATTTAACGTCTACAGAAAAACATTATTTAATACTTGAAACTTGAGATTTCTGTAACCCTCTGTTGCTGACTCTGTCTGATATTGCTTTCAAAATTGCATGTTTAACTAATCTCCCCTGTTGCCAGACAGTGATCAGCCCCCCATCACAGTTTGAGTAGCAGGTGCTTAGTAGCTCTGTAGTATCAGAACCAAAGCAAGACTGTAGAGCAGTCAGGTATATCTCTTGCTGGCCATAAATCCAAGTAAGAAAATCTAACTGTACCTGCAAGATAGGATTGTTTGCCTGCATCTCAAACAAGACCTTCTGAGGGGATATAACAATTTTGTAACTATATAACAATTTTGCAACTGAAAGAATCTTTCAGCTGTGTGTTTTATTTTGTCTGATTGTGTACATGCTGCATTTGTTACCATGTTTTATGCTACCCAATAAAACCAGTTTTTAATCTTTAACATGAACCCTGTAAAAACAGGATCTGATCATTGTGTTGTAGAAACTGCTTAAAACTCTTGTGTCAAAAACTAAATCTTGGGAATTAAAGACTGTTCCTCAAGGATTGTCATGGTTTAACCCCAGCCAGCAACCAAGTACCACACAGCCGCTCGCTGCCTTGGATGCCTTGATTGGTGCATGTTCCAACATGACATAAAAATGAAGCATGAAAAGTACCTTACCATAAAAAATTTCAAGGCTTAAGTAGAAACCTAAGTGCATGTAATTGCCTCAGATACCACAGCCCAGGGGAAACTGGTCGAACTCAACATGGTATCATAGTGTCAGATCTCAGGACTTGCAGTGTCCTTGCTGGGAGGAGGTTCACTGGTGTGTGAAGGATAATATCCTTGCAGGGTCCCTCCTGCTGTTGCACAGTCATAGACTTTCTCCAGCACTAAAGGACCTTCTGAGGACAAAACAACAGTCCTTTTAGTTCGCTAACAGTTTTTTTGTCTTCTCTTGTTAGTGGAAAGTTTGTGCAGGACAAAGATTACGACTTGGGACCTATACACACACTTAAATAACAGAAATGGCAGGCTGCTTTTCATCAGCCAGCTCAAACAGCAGACAGAAGACTGCCTGCATCTAGATACACCCCAGATGGGTCATGTTGAACTTGATGGAATTTCAAGAGAAGTGTAGATCTTATCAGAATACACTTTTGGCTGCCTGCCTACCCTACCTCGTCTTTTCGCATTTCCTGTAGTTGTTGGAGAGAAATGGATGTGAGGTAATGCCCATCTGTTATTAACTCACTAGATCACACGATGAGGGCCTGCTTGTGGTCCTGATGGGAACATGTTTCCCCAAGTACAAGTCAGATTCCTGGGGTGTGAATAACTCTGTAGTATATTCATCCAGAATCACCACTATGTTCCTATGAGCCTGGAGGCATAACCTTGTGTGGCTGAGGGGGGGATTTCACTACCTAACTCATTTGGACAGACTACACTAAGCACAGTAAGCACTTGGTCCTGCATATAGGTCATCTCTTCTTGCTAGAACTCCTAGCTGGTCTGGTCATACAATTACTATAACCATAGATATTAAAAATACCACTTCTCTAGGACTGGTAGTATTGGTCTGAATGTTCTGTCCAAAGGCCAGGTTCCTTCAGCTAAGGGTTAGTGTTGTCTAATCAGTTGTGATACAAGTCCTAAGTTCATGCACTCCACCCCAATACTTCCTCATGGGAGAGGAGTGCAAGTGGTGAACATTCAGTCAATGCACTGACCTTGCACTCGTCCAGCAGAAAAGGCTGATATTTTCTCAACACTCTTAGTCTCTTTTTATGTGGGGTTTTAGCATTGCCTGCTACTGCTCCTCTGTTTCTGTCCTTAGCTTTAGATGGTAGTTCACCATCTTTTTCCCTGTCAAGGTAGCTTTCCTGAGACCTGAAGAGCAAGGAACACCTTTATTTGAAGCTGGTTGAGAGCCTTATGAGTACTGCCTGGAAATCCTGGGAGAGACAAGCTTGAGAGGCTTCCCTGCATCCCTGGGATAATGTTTCTGGTTTTGGAGATGAGTCTTTGGTTTCTATGTTCCTTCCAACAGATGCAGAAGATCATCATCAGTTACTGTAGACAAGATTGTTCAAGCATCTTGCAGAAACTGTTATAGTGTAGTGCTCTGGAGGTCTTCACTCAACATCAGCCTTGTGCCACACACATTTTGAAAGGGGAAGGGGCTGTTCAGCTTGGTCTTACCTCTATGCTTGGTAAACATAACTTATAAAAATTTCTGTTGTTGACAAACTGCAGGGATCACCAGGTTGCTGGGGACATTCTAGACTGGTAGCTTTATTAATAGGAAATATTAGAAGTGAACATGATTTTACTAAAAGCAGTGGGAAGTACATGTTAATTACAGTGACTCAGGTTACCCCTTTTCTACATGGAGTTTTCTAGACACTGCTCTTTTGGTTTGCTCTGTCTGTTAAATTCTCAGCCAAAAAACCTGTCTGTTCTATGTCTTTCAGATCTGTACCTCTCAGATACTGAAAGCTGGATGATGAAGGCAGAGGGGAGTAAATTGCTGTTTATGCCGTTGGAAATGCAGATAACTGCTCATTTAAAGTAATGTCCAGTGTTATTGAAAGGAACATCTGCTTTATTGCATTTGTGGTCCACGGTCTAGTTATAAATATTCTGTGCGGATTTTTTGAGTTTTCAGATGTACCAGAAGTAACTGTAAGATATTATCAGGCAGCAAGGATCACGCTGTCAGCCTCGTCACAGAGTTGTTGTTCCAGAGGGTTTCTTAGCTTCAAAATTTAAATGGCAGTGGTGGTGGAAGAGGTACGTTGTATATGCCAGGGCCCTGCAGGCACCCACAAGCTTTTGCTTCTTTGTGCAGCCTCACCTGGGACCTCTGCCTACAACCTCACTCCATCTGGCCCCAACAGGACAGCAGGTAATAAAAAAAAGTCCCAGAAGTGGTTTGGTTTTTTTTTTTAAAAACATTTATTGATTAATGCCACATTAGGTAATATTGTATTGCACACAGTTTACAGATCCCCCAATATTTTCATGTGTTTTTCAGGAAAAACACACTAGTCCTATGATTTTATTTTTTTATTAGCTGAGTGGCAACTTCAAGACCAAGAGGTCTGGTTTCTGAGCTTAAGTGTACTTTTAGCAGGCCCCTGGAAAGAAAGAAAAGTAAACTTTAGTCCTTTTAAGTAAACTTGCAAAGTGCTTTAACAGCCTTTTAGTCTGCAGTGAAGCTATGGCTACAGCCTTCCTAGAGTACTTCTGAATCACAGTACAAGGTTAGGATGGGGGGTGCAAAAGCTGCTGTTTGCACTGTTCTGTGTCTATTGGCATAGCACTGGGGCAGCCTTTCCCAGCTAGACATGGGCTTTCAGCTTTCCTGAGCACCTAGCCATGCAAACCAGCTATCTTCCCTCTGCTACACAGAGCATTATGAGGGGCTATGGGGCAGGGATGCCCATCCCACGCCCACAACCTTGGGTGATGCCAGCACCTGCTCTGCAGTGGAGGACTGGCTGGTACAAGGACATGCCGTTCAGAAGGTTTTAGCTGCTCTTCCTTGTCCCACAATATGTGCCTTGTCCCCCACGTGTGCTACTGTGGCATCGGGCCTGGCCAACCTCCGGGCAAGGCAGTGAGTATGTGAAGGGTGGGCATTCAACTGCCAGCAAAGAGGAGTTTCTGCTCCAGCACAGCCCTAAAAAATTATCTGCCTGTCTCATGGGCAGCATTTGAGCTAGATCAGCTCCCATACCTTCAGAAAAACGTTCCCAAAATGAGCTGTGGACATAGTCTGTTTGCATGTCTGTGGCACAACTGCTGACTCCCACTGCCAGCAGGCACAGTCAGAAACACCAGGGCCCCTCATCCCTGTTGTTGAGACCACCCAGGGCACAAATTGTGATGGAGCTAAGAAGATTGAGGGTGCTCCTTCCTTGAGGCACCTTCTCCTTTCCTGGAGGACACTGTTATCCAAGACCAACATTTCCAAGTGCTGAAACACAGGGTTGTTACATCCATCCCTGTGCTATCTAACAGAGTAACAAAGCTGATCTTTTGGTAGTGTGCCAGTCTCAGCACACAGGATTCCTGTGAGGGCAATCTTAAGGCTGCAGAACCAGCCTGCAACAGGCTCTCACCCTTACACAGACTTCCCTTTGTAGCTATTTCTCACCAGATCTAACATTAAAAAAGAGTTGCTTAACGAGTACACCTTAGTTTGCTGTGGTTCTATCACATTAGCAGCAAACGCAATCACCTACTCTACAGCTCGGTGAGTTTGCTAATTAGCCCACGGTACCTGACTGCAGCACGGGCTGGAACTGGCCAGACATGCAGATTTCTTCCTGCTTCTGGCGCACAATGCGCTGGATGGCTGGGGGGAGGCCGCGGGGGTTGCGTGAGAAGATCAGGGAGTAGCCATCATCACAGGAGCCGTCCTCCTTCAGGCTGCGGCAGGCGTAGGTGATGGCATAGTTGTCGTAGTCGGTGTCAATCACCCAGTAGTTGTCCCCTAAAACACCAGAACACACGTGTTGGTCACAGTGGGCAAGACAGAGCGGGGGGAGGGATGCTTCCACAGGGAGACACCTCACTTCAGCACATGGCAGGGATAGCTTCCCAAAGGGATCTAGTGTTGCCTCCCATGTCCACCTTGAAGTGAAGAACTGGGACAAGCACAGGGAATCTTGAGGCTGTGTTGTTCCCTGTGGTGCTCAGTGCATTTTCACCTTTTGTTTCTTAGGCTAGAAGTATTAGGAGGATTAGGACTTTCTAGGTTTGCAATGATAAAAAATCTCTTTTTGTTCCTTGCTCAAGTATGGTGGGGAGAAGGGCATACAGAATAAATTTTGGCCATACAGATTACACTTCCTATACAGGAAGCCTCAGCAAAACATGCCTCCTGCTTTTCAGCCTTGCTCAACTGAGTTCATTTTGGTGTGGCTTATCTTCCAGTACTGACTGTACTTCTTTCTTGCTCATTAGCGGGCCAAGTCCTCCACACTTCCATAGCTGGATTCCCACAGCTATGGGACACTCAGGCACACAGGATGGGGTTTGCACACAGGGTGCATAACTGAGGTTCAGCATGAGCAGTTGCTGCAATGAGAACTTCAGTTAACAGCTCCATTTCTTTGAGTCCAGCTGTGTCTGTCTGAGGAGAACTGTGCCTGGCTGCTGGAGTGCCAATGTGGGTCCACGTCTCCTCCAATTAGCTATGAAGACTACAAGGATGACTGACCTCAGCATTTTTATATGCCCACAGTGGGGCCCAGGAACTGTGCTTTGCTAGGTGCAACACCTCACCTGGCTGTACAAAACCTGTGTGTGTGTCCCAATGCCTCTAAGCTGCACCCTGTTGGTGTGTATGGTGTATCAGAGGGGTCTCTGTGGAGTCTCTGGATCCTGCCCCTTCTGTGGAGATAAAATACACTGTTTGGATAAAGCATTCACCCCCAAAAAAGGATGTTTGTCTCCACTTGGAGCAATCTGAGCTGAACTGTTTTTCCTGCTCATATGTTGAAACACACACCTGGGAAGCCGTAAGTAATTGGCCAGCATCAGAGGGCTGGAGAAGTTCACTTACCACCACTGGAGAGGTAGCTGGCCAGTCCCTGGTAGGTCATGTACATTTTTGCTGGAGTGGTTGGGTCAGGGACGGTGTACTGAGCAGCCATGTCAGCACAGATCACCCAGAAACTGCAACGAGATCCATGAGATTCAAGGTAAAACCTGGCAGCATGTGAGCTCTAAATGGGTGTCCCTCACTCAGGATTTGGGCACAACTGCCTCAGGCATGGGCATGGCCTCTCTTAATGCCAAGTCAATGTTTGTCATTAAGTGATGCAGACCTCACACACACTCACACACACACACACACAGAGTGCATTGCTGCTGTCTGGTTCCCAACTCTGCTGTATGATTATGCTGTGGCTTGGGCAGTGCCTCCTGTCTCTGTGGCTTTTTGCTACCCATATCTGTACAAGCAGACAGCCACCAAGCAAAAATGGTGAATGCCATTTCTTGGCTCCCTGCTAGCAGACTGCAGAGTGAGGTGACCTGCATTTGGGCTCATTTGGAGTCATTCACTGTGTCCCCAGGCAGAGGCAGGGAGTTGACTCTTCTCTCTCTAACCCTTCCTAGCACTATTGGCACAGGAATGTCTGTCACAAGCACGTTGATAATTATAGCCCCCCCCTTCCAAGCTAGTTAAAAGCCATCACACAGCCTTTGAGACCCATATAGGTGCCCATTTCTTCCAATGCCCTTTTCTGGTTGAGATCTGTTTGCTTTGAATAGCAGCTACGTTTTAGCACAGTTTGTCAAGCATTGCCTGGATTTGTGAAACAGTGGAAAGATCTTCATTCCCTTCCTTGCTCGGGTTGTGCTTCCCCTTTATCCTGCCTTTGCAGAAATGAAATTCCCAGCAGCAGACCCTGCTTGATTTCTAAAGAGTCCTTTCAGGAATCTTCCCACTTGCATTGTGTGGCTTGTCTGCAAAGCTTCATTTGCCCCTTCCCAAAATCTCCTGGAGTGCTGTGCTGTTAAGACTTACAAGGTTCATAGCCACCTTCTAGTGCTAGCCTACCGGGAGCCCCAGATTTTCTTTTCTGCACTCAGAAAGCTCTTTAATCCCTTTACATGCCGTAATTCCTTGTACTAATCATGACCAATGGGCAAAACTCTAAGCTTCTCACCATCTGTCTATTCAGGCATTGCAATGGCATCTCAGAGTTAACCACATATTTTCCTCAGAAATCTGTCCAACACTGTGTTGAGAGATCTGTGAAAGCAATGCTCACTTACACCCCTCTCCTTCCCCTGAACCTCTCAGTGAAACGAGAGCTATCCTGCCCTTGCAGCACCCGAGCCTTCGCTAGCTCCTTCACTTGAATGATGAAGTGGTTAATGAATTGCAATTCATTTACTTAACCACTTCATCATTCAAGATTTGATAACTGATTTTATGCAGTAGTTCTGTGATGGACCCAAACCTGATCCAGGATGAAAAGTAACCCAGGACTCAAAAGTGTCTAAATTCTATCTTCTAATATCATGCCTTGGCTAGGCTTCCCTTTCTGATGAAGAAAACCCAGTCACGTTCTGTGCTCAGAATAGATCACCATCCATGTCCCCCTCATCTAGTACTTCCTGGCAGGACCTAGAGCTGAAAGTCAAAAGAGCTCACCCAAAAAGCTTCACCCGGCCTTTGGAAGACGCTGTCATTGTGCCATCTTCCTCCACGGTGTATTCAGCAGAGATGTTGTCCTGAAGGAAAAGGCCTTCTGGATCCTTCTTGGCCAGGGCATACCATTTCCCTGCATACTAACATGAAAGAGTATTAATATCTGAATTAATCACCATGGCCAGATTAGCAAAAAAATGATTTTGTGATCGTGGTGCCTCTCTGACTCCCCGTTGCCTGGCCTATGGATAAAGTCTGAGTTTGGGTGGGTATGCAGCACACAGGTCCTGCAGCGCTGCCTGGTGAGCCCTTGCCTCCGTGCCAGGAGGAGCAGGTCTAGCAGATCTGCACTGCTGTGTGCAGTGTCAAGTGAGACATTCCTGTCATAGTGACCCCCCACTGAAAGCTTCTCCCATCCTGAGATGCCTGCTGGGAGTCAGGCTGGTTCTTCCCTGTTCCCGTTCAGGTGCCTGCTCTTCCATGGAAGATGCCATCAACAATACCAAACTGCAGCCACAAAGACCTTAGCAAGCTAGCTGGAGACATACTTTGGGTCTGCCAGGGGCCGCAGTTGATCTCTGACAGTGAAAAGGGTCTACCCAGCAAAGCAGAAAGCAATGACTGTGTGATCAATGAAAAGGAGAGGGTGTGCTGGGGAGAGTAGCAACAGTGAGAAAAGGAATGAGATCAAGGGGAAGGAAATGTCTATGAAAAAAAAGGTTCCCTGGAAATGTACAAGCAGTATCTAGTGAAATGAAAGCAAGATCTGAACAGATGACTGACAGACAGGTAGACACTTGAAAGTTAACATTATTAGAAATACTGAAAAAAAGCAGGAGCTGGCTATGTTAAATTTGATTCTCCAGTGAACCTAATGAGATCTGTTTGGCAAGTTATGTGCTTAAGCCTGAAACAAGTCTGTAATTCCCAAATATAAGAACCTGAGCAAAAACTTTGACCTTTTAAAACTGAGATGTTCCCAAAGCTCTCCCCAGAAACGGGTCCAGCAAAGCCAATCCTGTATAGAGGAAGTGCTTGCCATATCCCAGCTGCATATGGGAGTGTGATGTTTGCTGAGCATTAGTTAAAACAGGTACTGGTACACTAGTCTGGAACTTTCCAACAGCAAGTTAGCCCTCATTTCGTCCTCAGAGGCACAAATGATGTGTTTGAACAAGAGTCAGTATTCAGGATACCAAACTAGTTAAGATTTCAGTTTGCTGTGACTTCCAAAACTGGCTGATGGTAGATGCAAGTACCCCAGGTCATCTGTTTGAGCTTTGTCTCTCATGTGGATCTAAATTGTTTCATTCATGGGACTGCTCAAAGCTGAAATCCTTATTGAGTGTCGAGCTAACAGAAGATGACATCTAATAGAGTAACATTCCTGACTTTCAAGGCCCATTTTACCATAATGGTCAGAAGGTTAAACAGTACTGAGAAAAGCAAACTACAGGAACAGCATCTGTGAGACAGCATACAAAAGACGTTAACTTTATGGTGAAGAATGCCTTTAGATCAACACAGCTCATAACCTTAAAAAAAAAAATTCTTCACATATAGTGTTGAAGTAACCATAGTTACCCTTTTTGGATCAAAATTGTCTTTCACAGAGAAAGACTCCACTGCGCAGGTCTGAGCTAGGCTATATCCAACAGTGGAGAAGACCGAGGCCAGGAAAACGTACTGCGCGTATTTCATTCTGCAAGACAAAAGCAAATACAGAGTTTTACTTCATGCAGTAGGTGGGGGATGCAAGTGCTGTGCCTACAGGTGTGTTTCCCTCATTTTAAAACTAGTTTCTTTCCAAACTGAGTGCTCTACCAACTCCTCCACTGAGAAACTACGGAGTCGTTGTGGTGCCTAAATTCAGTCAAAACTGAACAACAATGGCAATTACTTTGCAAGAGTATTTTGCATGCCAGTAGTAGTATTGCAGTTCATGGTATTCTTACATTATAAATCTAGCCAGACTATGGATAAGGTTGGTAAGACTTAGTAAAAAATTCAAATGTTTTAAATTTTGTTTTCATGGAAAGGAAAAAGCTCTGATGAGCTCTGGTTGTAAAATACACCTTGGTATTGCCTGCCCTCTGACCATTCCTTCTGCAAACACAATGAATAATATTAATTTGCTAGAGGCTTAATCTGTCATTGCAGAACAACCACTAGGTGCCTGTGGCTTCATTTGTCTCCTCGGGCATCCCAGTTTATCCATATCCCAGCATGATTCTCAGTCTTTGGGAAGAGAGCATCTTCATGATACATTCTTGCAAAGTATTTGACCCTGAATACCTGTCCTGATGCCAAGATAAAACAGTTGCCTGAAACCTGTTAGCAGCATCCAGCCTGAGCTACCAACCCAAGACCCAAACACCCATGCAGCTACTCTGTTCCTAGCTGCTGTCATGCAAGCTGCACTTCCCTGCTGCAATAGATGCTAATCTGGTCCACCACTGCTGAAGAGAGACCTACCTGGATGGGGTAGAGATGTTGGAGATCCTTGAGACTACTCTGCTTCAGTCTTTGGGCTGCAGGTAGCAGGAGAGTTTTGTGTCAATTGCCCTCCAGCTGCCTTTAAATAAGGAATCTGCAAAGTCACTAATTGGTTATTTTTGCTCTTGTGCCTGAATAAAACACTTAATCTTGGATAATCCATTATGTAAAAACCAACTTTAATCCTCACACTGGTGGGTCTGACTGCTATAGTGATACAAACACAGCTTTTACATAATGGAAAAGCTGCCCAGAAAGCTAATAAATCTGCTGATTTAATTGTACCACACCTTTGTCTCATTGAAGTCTTTCTGCTTCAAACACATGTTAGGAGAATAAGCGCAGAGCATTAATGAGAGAAACACTTGGACTGTACATGCTCATCTGCAGAACCATGTGTTTGAGTTTGACAAGATTCATGCAGTAGATACATAATTAGCTCTTCTGATACCTGCATCATCAGAATGAGGTGATCCTTGCAAAAGTAGAAAGATGTTATGCACTACCTACAGTGGCGAGGGGACAAAAAAGTCCCAAAATACAAACTTTTGCCTTCATGTATTCACATCAAAATCTCAGGGTCCCCAGTTCTCCTGTGCACTGCAACACTTTTATGCACATTCTTCCCAGTTAATTTTGTAAACATTTCCAATTACATAAATACTATAGCTCTCTCCTTCCCTAAATGTTCTTCCTAGATGCCTTTCATGGGGATACAGTAAAACACAAAAGGATGAGAAGGCAGAAATTACTAGAAAATTACTTTTGGGAGCAAACCATGCCTGCCATTCTCAAGTGCCCAAAGAATTTCCCCAACTGCTAAGGCTTCTCCTGCACTTCTTCTCCCAGGCTCACCTGGGAGATCTAAGACTTCAGACACTCAACTAGGAGTTGCCATTAACTAGCAGTTACTTTTCCCACTGGGCTGCTAGGTGCTGGGGAGCCTTGGACATAACCACTAGGGAAAACTCTACAGTTCCCAAGTAAGTTCCTGGGAGTCCTGACACTTTAGGTTCTGATCCAATGATCTGGACATTCAGAGTAAGGCTAAAGCCTTCTGTATGTTTTGGACTTGCTGCAGAGATCCCTTACTGCCACTTGCCCAGGAATTCCTGAACAGAAGCACTCAACCTTGCCCCGTAGCTGGTGTGAGCTTTGTTGCTTTCCAGGCAGTTTGCATAGGGTTGCCCATTGCCTGGGAAAGGCAGTCTTTGCTTGATACTGGAGGAAACTTTCATTTGGCCTCTATGCAGCTTCCACTTCCACTTTAGAGGGAGGCAATGGTACTTTGTACACGGTATTGTGACTGAACCTTCCCTGTTCTTACCATCTGCGTGTCTTCAAAGGCAACCTGGGCAAGTTCACAGGGGAATGAACTCCTGGTAACTGGGACTGCTTGGCTGCTTAAAGAGTCACATAAAAAGCAACTTCTTAAACTGCATTTCAGGGCTAGATGCAGAAGTGTGCTTTTCCACCCTAACATGGGAATATGACAGAGAACAAACGCGCATGTTTTCTGTAAATTAGAAGGCTTCCAAATACTTATCACCTCATCTGTTTCCAACAAAACAGATTGGTTTATGTCCATGTGAGACACAGGTGACACCCGAAGCCATGCTTAGATGACCATTTAATCCCCTGGGGATTAGACGCATGCTAATAATAGCTAATCACAGCACAAGATTTTGGTTGGTGAGCACAACATCTGTCACTGCATTATTTGCTGTTTGGAGCAAGAAGAAAACAAAATCAAAGTAACCTTCGTTTTTTGCAATATTATGGTCATTTATACTAGGCATAGAAAAAAAACCAAAGGGAAGAATCAAAGCATTGAAACATGTTCCTGGGCTTGTTGAACTTGATAAACATGAAGTGGATTTTATAAAAAAAAAGAAAGGTGCCCTGCAGGCTTTTGTTGTCAAAGAACACATCCAAGAGCCTATTCCAGATCTGCTCATCAAAACTGGCTGTTCTTTAATAGAAGAAGTGACCTGACCATTCAGTGTACTGAACTCAGCACACTAGTAACTGGTAGTTTTAATGACCTGCAGTAAAACAGGTATGCGGATGAGGCGATTAATCTTGTCTTCTTCCCTGTCCTGTGAAATACAGCAGCAGTTTTGGATTTCTGACCCCTACCAGGGTCCCCCTCCTTCTGCCTTATTATTGGAAAAAGCATTGGGAATTACTGCAATTGCACTGCCATCTCAGATTTAGCAACATATGTTGCTAGCTCAGCAGCCGATGGCACAGTATGAGATCTCTAAATAGCCTCCTGCATCAGGCATGAAGTTCCCTGCTCTCCAGCAGGCGATCAAGTTGTGTGCTTCTTTGCCATGGTACTGGAGAACAACTACATGTACATGCATTCTGAGTCTCCCTTGACAGCTACTGCAAGGCCATTGCACCATAAGTCGTGAGGGTTTCGTGCTCTAGCTTTAGACCTGATTTGTGCTGCTGAGGATGCTGGGCTGCTTCATTGCAGTGTCACATGTTTGTGTGTGCATTGCTGGAGAACACACATCCCACTCCCAGATCTGCCAAGGACTGAGAGGACAGTGATAATCTGCTCCACTCCTTCATCAGGGTGGGAGGCAGCAGAAGTAAGGCTTCCCCACGGTGGGACACCATGTGAAGGCTGTGGCTGTAGAGGTTTTCAGTTTCTGTGACTTCTGCTGGGAAGTGCTGATCTTTTCCAATGAAGAGAGTAGTGCAACACAGATGAAGAGGAAATTGTTTGGAGTTTGTTCCTCTGTCATTCAAGGGTAATGTTCTTGGGTGTGTTACATCATTAGATTAAAAAGGAATCATAAATCACTGCTGTATGACTTTCAAGGCAACATTAAAATACCCCACAGTTTTAAATGCCAGGAACTGATGGGCACCTTTCTCTCCTGAAGTATGATAGTGTAATTCCCAGTAAATGTGGTGACTGACAGTTGGCAGAGCAGGGCTCACGTACTCCTGCGCACATGACACATCTCAGACAAGGACACACACATGTCCCCTGTTCTCAAGCGAAAACAAGGGGCTGTTCAAGGCACAGAGGAGTCAAGGAGCCTCAGCTCCTCTGCCACGGTGGCTTCTCAGGGCCATTGGCAAGGCCTTGCCAGAAAAGTTAAGTAGCAGCTGCTCTCCCAAACCCTTCAGCATCTTGCTGCCTTGGTAGAACGGAGTGAAGGCAGAGTTGACTGAAATCTCTCCTGCAGTGGGATTTTAACACACAATGATCTGCTGGCCAAAGAGGCATATCAGGTTTTTTGCCATCTACTGGTTTCTGCACAACTGTATAGATGATGGTTGCAGTTTGATGAGTGAGCTTCTGGATTTCACTCTCCAATGCATGACAGTTTCCCCAAATGGCCTGTTGCTAATCTCTACCAAAAGACCATTAAGACCTGAGACAGTCTCATCAAAAAGAGACCTTTTATTGGTCATCAAATAAGAAGGTGAACATTTTGGTTGTTATTTTCTAGTATTTACTATTGGCATGCTGTTGACTTATCTCTGTACGTATCTAGTATTTATGACTACTGAACTGATCCATTTGCAGACATTGGCAGGTTTATTCATTTTAGTTGCAACATTAGTTTAAAGATACAATATTTGCCTTTTTCATGCCAAGCTGCCAGTTCCTGGAGGGCAGAGATCAGCCCTTTCAGCACAAGAAGCCTAGAGATTCTGTCATTTCAAAATGGACAGGGGGGTGGCGTCTGCAAACATGAAAGGAGTTCTGCTCTCTGGAGGTAAGGTCTCTACACTTGAAGGTACACTGTGGGGTATCTCTATGGCCTGATCCTATTCTTTCCCTGGGGTAAGGCAGGAGGAAGGAAGTTGTTCCCTTCAGACAGCAGTGAGGTAACAGACCAGAGTTAATTTAATCCCTGGTGTTATTCCCAGGACGCCTTCCAGAAACAAGAGGCACAGAGGGTATGTGAATATCCCTGGAGGTATAAATCATGCATGTAATATTCTGTTTCCTTTTCTGTTCATGCAACAGAAGCAGTTTAACACCGAACATGCAGGAATAAGTCTATAGGCTCCAACTTGTTGCAAAGCGTGATGTAACAAGAGACCATATGTCAGTATGTTGCAGAACAGCAAATGCTGCCTCCAGATTATTGCACCAGATTACTCCAATGGGATAGATACAGCTTCTTACATTGCACGCATTTCAAAGTGCTTTACAAAAGTGATACTGCTGGCACAGAGCTTGAGTAGCTATGGATAAGCCAGGATGTCCATGCCAGCCTCGATGATGGACTTAAAAGCTAAAACCAGAAGCACAAATTACAAAAGCCAAGGAAATCTGTATGTGCACGCAGTCAAAAGCCATTAGCTGGGCACATGGCCCTGGTAGGCATTAGAGGACACAGCTTCCATCTGCAACAGAAGGTGCAAGGAGGGAAGGTTTAGGTCAGAGCACCTCTCTTCATTCCAAGAGGAGGGAAGGTGTGAACACCAGGCTGATCAGTGAGTGACAGACCTAGATAATAAACAAAGGCTTTCACATACAACTGCATTTCAGCCTTCAATCTCTGAACCTTCTGCAGGAGAAATGGATGGAACTATGTAGCTTCAGAATAAAAACTGTGAGGGCTTTTTTCAGCTGTCAAAGATGATAAAAGTATTTTTCAGTATTGGAGGATTTTTTTGTTTGTTTTATGATTTAAACACCTGATCTTTGAAGCTGCAAGATCTTAAATAGTGTAAATCTTCCCTAGGTAGGAAACGTCATTGTTTTCACCATGTCATGCTTCTCATACGTAGCAAAATTATTTATTTTACTGAAGATCCCAGAGGTCCCAGTCAACTCTGAGAGTCCCACAGTGTTATTACCTCTGTAAACTTACAACTGGAAAACACTTGACCTGAAGACTAAGTTTACATCTGCTTCAGACTGAACAACAAACTGGAAACACTGAAAATTACAGTGTTGCCTCAAAGAGATAGTTACTAATGCCCATTAAAAATACCACCTGCAGCAACCTCTGCTGCAGGAAATGAACACTAAGCATCCCTCTGCCCACACGGAGAGAAGGAAGAGGAGACAGACCACAGTGTGCCCAGACATCATCAAAACCTCTGCAGGACTCACTGCAGTTCAGTTCCTGCAGCCCCAGCACGGGGAGCTGTGGCCACTCCTGTAAAACACCTGTATGACCGACTCTCCTGCTGCTCTCTGGAATACGAGCAGTTGCTTCTTTTTTGCTGCAGCCTTGTTCCTGCCAGTGTTGCACCCCTCTTCATACTGTCCTGAGATGTGCACTGAGACTACACAGGCACTCCCAGATGTAATTTTTTGGCTTGACTTGTTGCTACCCATAGTGACTAAGCTCGTTTGCACTCCTCTGGTTCCAGCTGCTGATACTGCAGCTTTTTACAGACTCAGTAGCCATTTTTTTCTTCCCCATTACTTTATCATCTCCCTGCTCTTTCATTATTCTTGAAGTTAGAGTCAGTTTCTCTGCTCCCCTTCTTTTCTACTAAACAATCCTGCTCTCTGTATTATTTTTCCCCCCACATTGTGGCCATGTTTCCCAAAAATCACTCATCTGGGATGCTGTCCTCTGCAAATCTTTCCTTAGAGCCTCTTCTCTCCTCTTCGTTGCTTCTTCCTGACACTGCATGAGCAAACCCACTTTTGAGTACACCTCTAATTTGTTAATAGTATTCTTTCTAAAAGTTTCTTGTGTCCTACAATTGTATTTTCCTTAATTCCATGCCCAAATTCCATTTTCGGAAGACGGTTGCACAAGGAGTGCACACAGTTTAGTCTGAGAAGGGTTTAATGATCTTTTTTATTCTCGAGCTTCACAAGACGTTTGATGAACGAGGTAATCTTCTTATTCAAGGTTCAGTGATTCGTGCTAAGAGCTTTGGACACAGTCTGTCAATTGAAATATAACAAACTCTCATAGACTTATTGCAGAAATTGCCACTGCTACTGTATTGTAATATTTTTTAACTGAGCCATCTCACCATAAAATTAAGGGAATCTGTGCATATTTACCATGTATAGGAGGATAAGGTCAAAAAGGCATATCAGGTCTGTGGTGTCTTATTGAAGGCCTAGGTATATTTCCAGTCTTCTGGCAAGGCAAAGATACGTTTCCTTATAAATGTCTCTCAAAAAAGTACTAATCAGACTTGCCAAATCCCCAACTGACCTGTGAGCTAGAGTGCAAGGGAAGGGCTGCCACTTTCAGAAATCCACAGAAGTCCTTTCTGTGAGGACCATTCAGACGTAAATCTCTGACTGATTCCTGCAATTCACCAGTGCAATACAAAAATTAGTATGCTAATTTTGAGGTAATTCCCCAAAAGAATTGATAAGGTGAGGGCTGATGTTCCTTTGTCATGACAAAATGGAGTTAACATTCTGACCAAAATGAAAGCACATTGCTCACCCCTTGCAGCTGAACTGGCAGCAGCACATTTTCCCCTCTACACAGTAGTGCATGGGATTTATACTTTATTACAAATATTTATCGATCCTGCTACAATTCAGATATCAGCTGTCCCTCCAGCGAGGAAACACAGCTCTAGCATAACCAGCTGCTACTCAAGCTGCATTTTCTGCAGACCTGGAGTCATCACTAATCCATGCTCCTGTGCTCTGCTGCTGCATTTCTGTGTGACAGCCAGATTGCATTAAAACAAGTATGTGTTTCCAGCTGTGCTCATGCACACACCCTGGCTGACACACGTCCCCACTGCTGCCATCCTGTACCTCTGTCGGCTCCCCAGCTCCAGGGGCAGGACTCGACGCTTGCCCAGTCTGAGCTGGAGGAGGTTCTCCAGCCCCTGAGGTCCTGATGAAGGGTAGCACTGCCCCCTGCTCCCCCAATTTGGTACCATCCCCAGACTTGCTAAAGTGCCTTCTGCCCCAGTCCAGCTCCAGCCAGACTGACCATGAGTGTTGACAGGGAGTGGGTGGCAGTCTCCCACCCACTGCTGGCTGCACTACCTGGCACTGCAGGCAGGAGTGTGGCACGGCAGTGTCTGGGACAAGGGGCAAGATCCCAGGAGGCAGGGTCATGCTGTGGTGCCATCTAAAGGTCCTTGGACAGCCACAGAGGGGAAGGAAAGGGGGAGGATGCTGAGCAAAGACTGTAAGGTTTTGCATGCCAGCCCTCCGTGAAGCAAGAGACAATCCACGTGCAGCTGGGGGAGCAGACCAGACCTTGGGGAATAGAAGAAGACCCTGGCCCAGGAGAGGCAAGGGACATGGCTGATCCTGGCTGGGCTCCCATGGCTCCAGGCAGGAAAGCTAATTCTTGTGTACAAGCAGGTGGCATGAGAATATTACATGGTAAATCAGATAAGCTGCAATCTCGTTATGCAGCAACGGATGAGGGGGTCAGAAAGGTTTGAGTGTAGCTGTCAATACAGTATCCTGTAAGGATAGTGTCTAATCAAATTAGTCACTTGCAGCTCCCCTCCTCACAGCTTCTTGGTTAGGAGGAAAACAATGTTCCCAGGAAGGAGAGGCATAAAGCATCTTCAGCCCTGACATCCTCAGCACTTGCCATCCCTCCTTCTGCTTTGCAGCTCTAGTCTGCACCCAGTGCTTTGGACACTGTCCCATAAGTAGTTCTAACAGTACTGCTCTTCCTGGAAGGTACGTTTTGCACCACGTCAGCCGGATGATTTTACTCCACAAGTGGAGTTTCCAGTGGTGTCCCTCCTAGGACTGGGGAGAGACTGTCATATGAGTTGTTGGGAGGAGAGGAATTTTATTCCCAGGAACTCGAGCTCATTTTCCCAGCTGCCAGCCAAGCCTTCAGGGCAGTTTAAACATTTGAGGTTTTCATTTGGAACACTGTTTAAATGATGTCCACCGACACCCCACAAAGTAGAGGTCCTATGCCAACTTTGCAATTCAGGTTTAAAGCTACTAAAAACAAATTTGTGCAACCACACGTGTTCAGATATTATTATGCTGCGTGACAGTCTAGTGCAAGTTTCCTAAAATATCATCCTTATCCTCCTCCAAAATCCTCCATTGTCTGCCTAAGTCCATTCAAAGAACATTATCCTATTGCAAGCTTAGATTGTATCCACCTCAGTTACCAATGTTATGCCAGCAACGGCTTTCATGGTGCCACTTGAGTATCCCTGAAGGCCTAGGAAAGGAATACCTGAAGCCTTTGCACCATGCTTTGAATTCTGGGTACATCAGCCCACCACCCTTCTCCAAGGGGATTTCTGGTGCACTGCTCGCTCCATTTGCAAAGGTGATTTAGAGTTCCACCTGCCATTCCTACATGGTTTCAACTGCACTGGACTTACACAGCCCTGGCTTAGCCTAACAAATGTTGCATCAGTTTCTCCACCTCTGCAGGTAGAAACTTCAGTACTTTAGGACATTCGTTCCCTCCCCTTGTTAGGAGGAAACCTTGTTAAGTTTCAAACCCTTAGTGCAGAAGCAGGAACTGAGTTTGAATCTTTCATATTTTGGGCCTGGAGTATTACTGTTGGACACTGCTTGTTTTTCTTATAAATGTTTTGAAACAAAAACATTTATCTTGAACGAAACATAACCTTTCATACCAAACAAAGTATGAATATCTGGAGGGTTTGGATCCAAGAGATACAAAAGTTCACCCATTTGCAATTTTTCAGCTCCCAAATGACAACCAAAAAGCATATACAACAGTCTGCATACCTCTTAATGCATCCACAAAAACTTTTTATGTCAAGAAAACACCACATGTTGCAAAGCCAAAAGGACCTTCTGTTCAGACATAGGGCATCCTGAGCACATCCTCTAACTGTATAGCTCTGTCCTATAATAGCTATTTCATACATGGTCTGATTCCTGGACATTGAAACATTTCTGAGAAGTGGCTATGAGCTCCCAGGAGACCTTCTCTCCTTACACAAATATGACCTGGCACAAGGAGGTTCCAATAGATCCTAAAAAGTGCCAAGCCATGGTATGCTGGACTGTAAGAGGAGCTACGCTTCACTTTAGACTTTAAAGACCCTGTGGCAGAAAAATTAGTTTTCCTTCAGTTTTAAGAAGTTGTTTGTCTGTATGAGTTCCAGCTATCTGTATCACTACATCTCTTCTGACTAAAAGTGTTTGCTGAGGAAAAGGATGGCATCTCTTTCTCTAGGGATACCTAAGATTGGGTAAGAGCAATCTCTTCCCACAGTTTTGGAAGCCTTTTCTGTGCAGGTCTAAAATCTACTGTACTTACATGATTATGGAGAACAGACTGATCCCTTTTTCTTAGCAGTAGCATTTAATACAGTTAGAGACTGTTTTGTTTAGAAAAAAGGTGACTTAAAAAGAGACATGAGAAACCTCAGTCTTTCCTCAGGGGTCACATTTTCCCACTGTATTCCACGTGAGACACCTGTTCAGTACAACTTGGCATAATCTGTTATGGATTGGATGTACACTTCCTTCTGCCTGGTAGTCTTGACACATGTGCAGTCTCTGTTAAGCCCAGACAGTGACTCATCCCCATGAATTCACCAGGTGACTGCTCTCCACCTAAGTAGGACTTTCCATACACCCTTGGCGAGGTCTAGTGCTCTAGTCCTGAACACATCTGTCTGCAACTTAGTTTTAAGATGGTGCTAAAACACATTTACAGACACCTGACCGTGGCTTGCTCCCTGACTTAATGTTTTTCCGCCCATCAATTGAAATAATGGGATGCCCTACATCTATGAGAGCCTCCCCAGAGTATCCTACTCAAGAAGTTCTGAATGTCATTAGTGAGCTACTAACAACAACTCTTCATCTTTCAAATATATTTGCTGCTGCCTTTTAACTACTTCATCTAAGCCTTCACCTGAAGAGAGAGTATCTTGTGTATCATTTCCTCATCAGTCAAGAGCTGTGGCAGTCACTACTTTCTTTTTGTCTCAAGACTTACAGAGGAAATTATGATGCATGACACAGTTTGCTCTTGACAAAATCACGCTGGATGTTACTTGTCTCCTCTATTTATGTACAGATACATGTTTGTTCCTGTATTTTCTTAGAATCCAAATTTAAAGTGGTCTGTTGTGAAATTCTCCAGTTCTTTCTTTTTCCTATTTTGCAGAAAGAATCATTACATTTACCTTTTTCTGGCATTTCAAAACCTCAGAAGATCCTCCATTAATTGTCAGAGAAAGTCATTAACAGTTTAGAGGTTACTTCACACAACGTTCTAAAAACTCCAGCTCTTCAATACTTTCCCTAATATTCCTCCTCTTCCCTATATGATAAACAGAAAGTGTTCATTGCCCTTCATGTTCCTAATGTAACCTTATATTCAATTTGACTATTCTTACTTTCCATTTCTACTTGCTCACAGTATTTTTATACACATCTTCAATAATTTCACAATGCTTATACACTTTCTGTCTGGTTTTCTCTTCCTTAAGTTTAACAAGAACATGTAATTTACAAAATGGCCTGTTTTTTCCAGTTTGAAACTTTCATTTCATGGTCTCGCTCACCTAAACTGTCTCTCACCTTCGTTTTTCAGCCAGTTCTTTCCCTTGCTTTCAGTCAAAACCAAAGAAAATTCCCTCTTGCTCTTTCTGCCAGCCTTTGTACCCAGAAAACTGCTGTGACATGTGAAACCTTGCTTAACAACCTGCAACCTGAAACACTGCCATCCCCACAGATATCTGAAAATTAAAATTCCACATTGCCACCAAGTTCTGTGCTTGGGACAGTCCTGCCTGTTGCTCAGAAAAAGGTTTCACCCACCCCCATTGCAGAGATCTGGAGCAGTCATGCACCATGCTAGCTCTGAGCAGGTCCTGGTCCCTCTTTTGGAACATGGTTTTTGGAGGCAGTGTATGTGGCCCTGGCACACATCACCTCCTTCAAGTCTTCTTGAGCAGTAATTCTATTTCAATATCCTGACTACGAGAATTACCAGAACAAGCCACCTTCCTCCCAGGCATCCACATTCACGTTTGTGCTGGTGTCACTACTCCCGGCAGTAGTGACAATACTCTCAGAGAGGCCACACCCTGGGCCCTTACTCCTTCAGCAGGTTATCCTTGTTTATTTTCCAGTAATGTGGTGGATGGGACTTACTCTTGTTTGCCAGTAATGAAAACTCCTGCGCATTGTTTAATTCCTCTGAAAGGTGATGGCCTCTGAGGCATTTTGCCTCCCAGCATCACATCTGTCCTCACAAATTTGAGGACAAATGTTTGCACAGTGTGGTGGCTTCATTGATGTGAAACAACTTATGTTCCTCACAGCCATAATTCTCACCCTTTCTCTCCACTGATAGCGATGAGGGAAAATTTTCTACCTTTCTAATTTGCTTGGGGTTTGTTTGGTGTTTGTTTTTTTGTTTGTTTGTGCTGTCTTCAGGGCTTCCCATGTTTCCTTAGAATGTTTCAATCCAGCAATCCCAAATGGAAGTTCTCCAGATTCCTTCCTGAAAGGATGCACTAAGAGGCATATTTTCCTGTCCAGGTTTTTAGTAGCAAGAAGAAAAGGCCACAGTCTTTGCAAATTCAGTTCAGATTCTGGACTAAAGCACTCAGGATTGGTGCTTTTGTTAGAGAACAGCTCTTAGATGAGCCGTCCAAGAGCCATGAAATTGTAGAGAGTCCTGAAACAGCAGCGTTACCTCACTATTTTTGTTCTGGCCACTGTGTTCTTTTGTGAAGGATGCACTTCCTACTCCTGGTAGGAGGTAGGAGAGCAGGAATAATAAGATGCTCACCTTGTTAGCCAAGGATTAGGCCCAAGCAGTATATATTTAATTAGACTTTAAAGAGCTTATTTCAATGTTAGGAGATGCAGTTCTTCCCTGTTGCTGCTGCTTCAATATAATTGTTTCAGTAAGTGTTCTGCTTATCAAGAGAAAGGAGAGTGTTTTAGGATATTGCGAGTACTCAATGTTTGTTTGCAGTTAGATTAAGAAGCGGAAAGTTGACTCAAAGCTCTTGTAGAGGTCATCTAATCTCTTTGGTTGAGAAGATCTGTCCTCCCACAGACTCATCTTCGGCACTATAAAGGAATACTTCTTCCTGATGACAAGCTCTCTTTGCAGTGATACTTCACCCTTAGTCATTCTAGAAGTAGCATCTTCTACTACAAAAGCTTAGGAACTACGAGAGAAATTAGAGTGCTGCTTGCAACAACCACGTCTTCCAAGATCCAGGGCATTCACAATGAGCATTAGTCAAGACGACGTGGAGAAGTTTCTTGATGGCAACCCCGCTTTTGCCAAGCAGTACTTTGAGAAGAAAGTGAAAACAGAGTCCTGGGATAACAATGAGAGTGAAATACTTTTTGAGTTGATCCAAGACATGCAAGAAAGCATCAACATGGAGAAAGTTGTTTTCAAGACCTTGAGAAGAATCAGGTCCCTTATTCACGCTGACCGCTGTAGTCTTTTCATGTACAGGCAGAGAAATGGCACACCTGAACTGGCAACAAGGCTTTTCAACATCCAAGAGGGAAGTACTCTGGAGGAATGTCTGGTGTCCCCAGACTGCGAGATTGTCTATCCATTGGACATAGGCATTGTGGGTTATGTTGCGCAGACCAAGAAAACCATGAACATCAAGGATGTCCATGAGGTATGTTTGCCATTTATTCATTTACTGGGTAGAAGAGAGCCTTACACGCTTACTAGTACA
The DNA here is from genome assembly GCF_003984885.1 of Neopelma chrysocephalum. NCBI lineage: Eukaryota > Metazoa > Chordata > Aves > Passeriformes > Pipridae > Neopelma > Neopelma chrysocephalum. Next base: position 473,018 of record NW_020924378.1, on the reverse strand, counting down.
AAGGGGTCAAGAGGTAGCAGTGCATCTCACTACTTGGCCAAAGGTCTTGTGGTGTAATAGCTGTGTACTGGAAACAAAAGCACCAGAAGCAAGTCTTCAAGTTGCTTTCAATTTCACTTATAGAATGAGGTGAAATTAAGCACATTAATTACACTAGGTCCTAGTGCCTGGAAACAAGTGCACTGCCACACCTGGCTTGTCTAATTAAAAAAAATAAAAGTCACACGTAGTCCAGCAGAGAAGAGTGAGGAAGTCAGATCTGCACTGAACGCACATGGAATTTTTCACAGAATTTTATGATCCATTAGTAAGTTGCAAAGAGAGATAAATCCTTTACAGGAGTCCAGAGTGGGTTTTTATACTAGAGAAAACATTTGAAAATGGTTACTCTCTCTTGAAACTTCAGCCAAGGGCATTTAGAGATACTTTTATTAAACAGAGGGAGTGGACCTCAGAACAAGTGCGTTAACTGCAACCTGTGTATGGTGGATCCTCATCAGAAGCAGAAAGAGACAAGCTTTGACCAAAAAAACTCTTTCAGCAAACATTTTAAACTGGAGGGATCTCAGGAATTTTAATGTTTTATTTTTATGCCTTCATGACAACATTTACTCCCCATACTTCTGGGTTGAATCATGTTAAACCAGAATGGCAGCAATAACAATCTGCTTGTTCTAATCATAGGTATAAAACTAAAATCCATGTGACCCAAATATGGCATTTGGGATTACTCCATCTATTGTTTGCTAGTTATAGAGAGACCATCTGTTGATCCATTCATTTGTTGCTCAATACAAACGTATCCAAACCCTTCAGCAAAACCTTCCTTGTCTTCCACAGAACATAGACACTGACTTGGTTCTGCAACTTTATTTTTTGTCATTTGGGTTGTTTCTGATGTTGGGGGAAGCATCAGAATGTGACAAACTTTTTAAAGCTGTTTGCTTTCTGATGTTTCTTCAGAAATATGGGAGGATTTCAGTGCTGTAAGCTAAGAGCTGCAGTCCAAGCCTAGTGTTTTCAGTCATCACTATAAGACATTCCTTTGAAGGAGACCCAGAGGCTCAATGCTTGGTCTATTCCATTTGGCAGAAGGTCCAGCAGTGGGGAAGGTATGGGGAGAAGTACATTAGGGAGAGATTATTCTTCTGGTTCAACCTTCTGAATATGATCAGAGCCGTGTGGCTTTTTCTAACCCAGGTGGAAGGGTTATTCAGCTGAGCAGAGAGAAGATCTTGGGTCAGCAGGACCATCCCTGCACTACCTAATGGCAGGTGATGAAGGTGTCAGTAGGACCCCATGCAAGTGAAGTGATGGGCCATCTGCTTTCCCTGTACTACACTTTCTCTGCTTTGTTTTCTTTTGTCGTGGGGGGGAAATGTAATATTGATACAAGGATGAACTGGACAAGTTTCTTTTGAGCTGGCCCTACAGCATGACCTAGCATGCCCCCAGTGGTTTGAATGGCAGTTCCCTCCTGGGTGACTTCCTGGACAGCCCAGTCCATAGCAGAGCTGTCTGCACATGGCAACCACTACCAAAATGCTCTGGGGCAGAAGGGGGTGGATTGCTGCCAGATGCAGGGGAAGATTGCCAGGAAACACACACTAGTGGTGCCAACTGCATCCTCCCCTGGAGCACCTGCCCTACCATCTACCATCCACCATCCTGTGCACGAAGGCCCGGGCAACATGTGAGAGAATGTCTGGGAGAACAAGGAGTAGATGGCTTCATGGATGCTGCAAACTGACAACAAGCCTCAGGGTCCAAGCAAAAGCAGAAATAAAATGAGTCTGAGAGAACTTCCCAGTGACTGCACTGGTTCATACACCGTGGCTGTGCAGTGCTGCAAGGTATCTGTGTGTATTCACTGCACAGTCCTAACAAGAAGTTGGAGGAAAGGGTGAAGGAAGCACTATGAAGAATGTCATGGATCTGAGAATGATCACTGGAGAGCCTCCTTGTTCTGACAGAGTTTGACATGTTAAAGCTTATGATTAGCAGGATCTTCACAGAAAGTTAAAAGCACAGGTTGCAGTCTGAAGCTGCAGCTTTTCCTCTTGATACCAGCTTTATCACCCATAGACTGTCCAATTTTCTGCTAATTCATTTCTCTTCCTCAATAATTTTTAAGTAAAACTTTCTTTAGGCAGCTTACTTTGAGAGGCTGTGCTTTATCTCGGTTTTAAGACTACAGATATTGTGGAAAATGCTTAATTTGTAAATTTTCTGTCAAACAGTGTGCCCAATTCAGTCCATTTGTCGATGAGCTCACCAACTACACTACAAAAAACATCCTTGCGACACCCATCTTGAATGGCAAAGATTTGGTTGCTGTCATTGTGGCTATTAATAAACTGAACGGTCCACACTTCACCAGCTCTGATGAAACAGTAAGTGGTCAGTAGCTGAGTTTCTATCAGAAGGGTGTTACCTGTGTCGTGCAAAATAGACTATTTTATACTGGGGATGTCCGCTTTTGTGAAGCTCCAGTGGTGTGAGTTTCCCTAAAGGGGACTCACCTTCTAATGAAAGAGGCTTAAAATGAGGTTGCTTATCTCATAAATCTTTCATGGAAGACACAGTGGGATAAGCCTCATCTCATGCCAATGCACAGCAAAGCATTTATCCAGGGAAATTCCCATGATGCTTGTACAGCAGTGTTATGAAATATAGTGTACATGAGGCTGCTACTGCATTCAACTCAATCTCGTAATTTGTCTTTGCAGCTTTTTCTGAAATACCTGAATTTTGCGTCCTTGAACTTGAAAATTTATCATTTGAGCTATCTTCACAACTGTGAGACTCGAAGAGGCCAGGTAAGATGAAAATGCAAAATGGGTTGTATCTCAAAACCAAATGAGTGCATTCTTCTGATTTCAAAGGTGTACCTGGTCTGCTTCAGAGATTTGTGCCCTAAGAGTAGGAAAAAAATATACCTTCAAGTGCTTTCAGGTACTGCTCCTTCCCCAGAGTCCTTCATTACTCTTTCTGCTGCTACTGGCAAAAGTGCAGCACCCGACCCAGTGGCACCAGTTTCAGCAGGACTGACTTCCAAATGTTTTGTTGACTTGAGGCTGCAAAACACTCTTGGGTCATTTAACCACTTCAGCAGCACTAAAAGATTTCCTGAGACGTAGAAGAATGCGGTATTTTTTCCTCATCTGCTCATAAAAATGCTGTTGAATTTCTTCTTAGAACCAGTAAAACGTTTGTCGTACGCCTTTTGTACTGGCCTCCATCAGTAGAAATGAACGCAGATTAGGGTTTTAGGGTATTCTGAATTGATATAATCAGCCAACATTCTTTTCCTTGACTCGTATTACAATAGGATTCTCAAATTTATTGGGATGGATGTGAATTCTTGCAATCACTTTCTGTATAAGGCAACCAGTTATCATTGAAGAGGACATGCAGTGGCGTTTGTGCTTCATGGCAGCCATGATCTATTCTCCAGTGGGGGTTCCCAAGGGGAATAAATGCCTGTCTCAGCAAAATGAATGCAGAATGCAAGTTTATTTTGAAGCTTTGGGACAGCACTTACATTTACTAATTCCTTATTGTATATGCTTTACCTAATTTTATTCATAAAAAACAGGAATGACGGCCAGGTCAGACAGCCTTCAGCTATGATGAGTAGTTCAACTAAAGTAGAACTGGCAAAGGTTTGTTGCTGTTGAGGGCTTAGCAGTAGGGCTGGTAAGAAACGGGACAGAAGACAAAGTGGAGGCTCAAAAGATGGAAGGCCTAATGTCTCCCACAGGGTGCTCTGGTCTGGTTCTGAACCCAGGAATCCTGTGTCCATATACCACTGCTGCATCAGCAGGTCCCACAGAAGGGGAGGAAAGTGAGAACGAGATGCAGGACACACTGCTATAGTCCTACCAGTAGTTCAGTTATCAGACCTCTGGCTATCTAGGTCTTACAGTCTGTGTGAGAGTTAATACAGTTCATTGTGTTATAACCAAAAGCACTGAAATATAGAATGAGCAAATCACATTCTCAAAGGTGGTCTAGGATTTTAGTACTGCAAATCCCATCCGCAAAGACTGTGCAATACTGTGCGTAAAATGGTTTGTGCAAAGACTGTTCAGTCTGCTTGTGCTCAGATACTGTGTAAGAGTCTTATTAGAAGACCATATAATACATTTTGTCCCACTTCTTTACATCTTTCCATGAATTAGACATTTTTCAGATGTTTCTTTAGGTCCTCCTCACAGAGCTTGTGGCTTTCAGCATTACTTATTGCATGCTGTAAAGTGCCAAAAACTAAACTGTTGCTCATTTTCCTCCACTATCCTATCTGAGGGATGCCGACAACGAACATCTCAGATTTTATAGAGTTGTCCCAGTTTATGGATTAGAAACAGAGACAAATGCAGCTCACAATTGTCAAGAACATCTGCTAGAGTCCAGTGAAGAGGTGAGGCACATTTTTCTGACAGTGGCCATGTAACAGTACTTCTTGTTCAAAGCACAGGTCCAGTCCACTTCAGTTTGCAGCTTTCAGTGCTTTTGGAGTACTGTTCCTCACATCTTCTGGGCTCAGAAAGCAAAGCACTCACATTTGGATACAAGCACACGTGCATTAGCTAAGCTAAGCAATTGTGTAGATGCTTCCCTACCACTTCAGAGAATATTTCTCCTTTAGGTCCACGAAGGCTCTCATTGTGCCACCAGCAATACTTGTGTAACCTCCATTTTCACAAGTGAAGGAGCCTAACAGCAACATCTTTCTTAAGGGTACATCTGTGGGGCACAGGGCGGGTAAAAGGAGCAGACACCGATGTGCACACAAAGCAGCTGAGCAAAGGCTTTGAGGAAAGTGCTGATTCACATATTTCAAACACCAGCCTCTGTAATTTGCAACGTTTTTGGTGCTAATGGTTTTGGATGCAAGATTTTACTAATGGCTTTAAAATATAAGTGGGGACAACTCACTACTTTTTTCGTCATGTATTTTTAAGATTGCACTTCTACGTAATACTCCGAGATGACCTGACTCTTCCTCCCTAGTAATTCCTAGTGTGAATAAGCAATGCTTTTGCATTTTGCTGTATAGGTTTCCTGCACTTTTCAGGAACTGTAGTATAAAACCCCAATAGTTTCCTTGTTGCTCCAAACACATTTGGGAAGCCCATCTCCCAAGGAAAGGCTGCACTTACGTTTTGATCTTTTGCTGCAGGTGCTGTTGTGGTCTGCGAATAAGGTTTTTGAGGAACTGACCGACATTGAGAGGCAGTTCCACAAGGCTTTTTACACGGTGAGGGCATACCTGAACTGTGACCGGTACTCAGTAGGTCTCCTGGACATGACAAAGCAGAAGGTGAGCGTTCACATCTGTGTTGCACATCTTTCTGATTGCTGCTGTCCCCCGAGTTTTCCCGAGGCAGTCAAAGTGCAAACTAATTTTGGTTGGCATTTTCTTGTTGTGCAAATGAAGAGACGGGGTTAATGAAAATAGAGGAAAAGGGGAGAGCTTGTCACTAGAATGGGACTGTCAAAGGCTGGGAAGAAAAATGAGGGGAAAATGTGTCTAACCATGGCAATCCTGGTCAAAGCCTGCAACACAAACACAACCTCAGAAAGCCTGTGGATATCAGAAGTATAGTGAGATAGCTGGGGAAACCCCCAGCAACAAAGCAGCCGCTTTCCTGAAGGACTCATCCATGTGCACAGTATCCAGGCTTTTAGATGGAATTTGTCTTCATGAAAACAAGCTGACAGAAGCCAAGTTACATCTGATTTGGTCTGATTGTTTGCAACTTTGTCAAGTTCTGTGTGGGGGTCACACAGCATCCTTGTCAATGGAGCCCTGCTTTATTCCATGGTCAGGCTGACCATTGTGTTGCCAGAGCTCTTACAGCACACTGTCTTGTGAAGAGGTGTATTAAAAGACCATTAGTGTGCTAAAGACACTTTGATCAGCATTATAATGAAACCTAAGAAAAGCAAGCAAACAAAACATTTCAGTAATCTGGCACGTAGTAGGTCAGCCCCATAGTCACACTCTGGAAAACGAAGAACACAAAAAGTATTGGCACAGCAGTTTTCTCTGAGTACAACCAGCACTGTTCATTGAATGAAGCAGCACCCTTTGTACAGACAGTATATAATGCACCCCACACTTCCCAACTTAAGTATTTGAGTGCCATTCTGCTGCCTTGCATTGAACTAGTCTTATTATTTGATGCCTTATTTTACACACTACAAAAACCAGCACAGTAGAGCAATGGTTGCTTTGAGACTAGAGGTAGAATGCACTTTCCTACTCTAAAACTCCTTCTTTAATTTTAAAACCAGGAATTTTTTGACCTATGGCCAGTCCTGCTGGGAGAAGTACCCCCCTACTCAGGACCTCGCACTCCGGATGGCAGGGTATGTGAGAACAGGGCTTCTTTACCTCTCTCCTGCCTGGTTGGATTGCCTCACCACTAATATTAATGCCACTCTTCTCTTTATTTGTAGGAAATAGTCTTTTACAAGGTCATTGATTATATATTACATGGAAAAGAGGACATTAAAGTCATCCCGTAAGTGCCCAGTCCCTGTAAGTAAGGTACTGACAGAGAGTGTAGGTAAAACCAAGGTTCTCCACGATTTAAAGACATCCATGAGGAGAAATGCAAAGGACTAATAGAAGACTGAGTAAGAGGGACAGAATGTAAGTTGGTTCTTCAGTTCACATCTCTGTGGGATAAAGATTTCCCCAAGGGCACTGGGATCCTGACTTGCAAGCCAGGCTCCAAAATTCACTGCAACCAGTGATTCTTTTTAGATGCAGAAGTGAGCTGTCTTGACTGCCTGAAGTTTACCACTTTCCTTGCCAGGCTCAGGCATCACTCCTCCTCCATGCCTTCCCTATGGAAGTGGGTAAGCCCACCCAGGATGCCCTTGCGTTGAGGCAACATTTCCTTGCTTCTCTCTAATCCTTCAGTTGCTGACCCCATCTTAAGGCTACTTCTGGCCTTTCCTCCCCTCCTGACAGCAAGAGACATCCTCTTTATGAGAACTACCCTCTCTTCTTGCCACTGAATGTTTCAGAGGAGCCTTGGGCACCTTAGACAAACCCGACATAAGAGGAATTTTGCCCAGTTCTGATCCCCAGTACAGCAGTGTTCAAAGTTCAGGCTGGCAGACATCCCTGACCAGGAACTTCCTTTTATCTTTCTCTGTGTTGAAGGTCTGAAACATGGCCCCCACTCCCAGGAATTACTTTTTATTAAGCCTCTGCAGACTATGATATTTTATGGGTTATTTTGTATTGAATCCTTGAAGAAAAAAGTATTTACTTACATGAAAAATTTTTGCTTGTGCATGTGGATCCTTTGAAAGTAACAGGACTGTTTAGGAACTCAAAGTGAAATATGTAAACCTGGATTATGCAATCAGCTGGATACACTTCAGCTCCATTATCATCCTTTAGTAAACATATATCCTTAATTTCCTTTGTATGTTTTTCTTTAATTCAGAAATCCTACCCCAGATCACTGGGCACTAGTTACTGGACTGCCAACCTATGTGGCTGAAAGTGGATTTGTAAGTACTTAAGCTAGGATTCATCAGATCTTTCTGAGATAAAGTCAGACTCATGCTGCTTTCTCATCAATTCAGTTCTATGTTTTGGTAGTTAAACTTCTCGTTGCCCATATCGTAAAACTTTTCTTTTGTGTGATCCCCTAGATTTGCAACATTATGAATGCTGCTGCAGATGAGATGTTTAACTTTCAGGTATTGTGAAAACTTCCACTTCTCTGAAGGACTCTACTTTTTTTTTCCCCCAGAAATGTAATATTGCATCAATATTAGATATATAAATACTTCTTTTGTCTAAAGTCTTAATGTAAAATGGGAATGCTGATGTATTTAGAAAACACATTAAGTACATGATGTCTTTCTGCTTGTTGTTGCTTCAAGGAAGGTCCTCTAGATGAATCAGGATGGACTATCAAAAATGTTCTCTCCATGCCAATTGTGAACAAAAGGGAAGAAATTGTTGGTGTTGTCACATTTTATAATAGAAAAGATGGGAAACCGTTTGATGAACAGGATGAAACCCTCATGGAGGTATAGTTCCTTTCTGTGGCTGGAAGTAATTCATATGGTTGAAGAGCTCATTGTTCCTTATCGTACACCCACAGAACATCTCTAGCGTTTTGAAGCTAAGTAGACTTCTTTGTTGCTTGGAGAGGTGTTACACATCACCTTGGAAGTTTTGAAAGCAGCTATCTGACGCACTGGGGGAGTTTGGTCTTGGGAACCCAGCTGTGTTAGCATCATTTTGTTTCAGTATTCTTGGATTGGACACCTAGCCATGAGCAGCTACTGTGTGCCAACACAACTGTTCTGACCTGTGCTCACGCACCTGACAGCTGGCTCTCACTGACTGGGCCAGTCCCCCCCAAAAAATTACACAGAAATCATCCATGTAGCTGAGATACAAAGGGAGGCCAGCTGTTGAATCTACCAGCAGCAGCTGCGAGCAAGGACCTTGCTGCTTAGAAATGCTCCTATGTTAGTTTCAATGCAATATAAGCATTCAGCTCTTGGCATCTATTATCAATTAGAACATTTCCTGAAATAGACTTTTCTTATCAAACTAAAAGACTGTGGGGAAAAAAAAAGCCAGTTTGAATTGGCCACTGGACAGCAAATGAGTTGAAAGCAAACACAGTGTATGCGTAAATACATGTAAGAGGTGATGGGACCACCTTGCTCTCCCTTGATATCAGCATTCCTGACCTGCTGTCACCGTTGTAACAGCAGCCTTTCCACAGGCATGGAGGCACTTGCAGCAACACAGAAATAGTTTTCTGTACACTAAACTGGACAGAAGGTCCTTGAGCCTCCACAGCATGGATGCTCTGTAGGCCTGGGCAGATTCAACAGCTGGGGAGATGCTCTGCTGAGGAGTAAGTCACAGTTGGGAGCAAACACATGATTGCTTATTGCTAGAATTGTGGACAAAATGAGCTTGTGTTTCTCTGAAAATATATCATGCAGTGTTATATTTCTGTGCGTTTGAGGAACAGATGTTTCAGTTATTTCACCGTTTCCTTCTTTTCCCCTCACCAAGTCCTTGACACAATTCCTGGGTTGGTCTGTGCTCAACACAGACACATATGATAAGATGAACAAGCTGGAGAACCGGAAGGACATTGCTCAGGACATGGTGCTCTACCACGTGAAATGTGACAAGGATGAAATCCAGGAAATTCTGGTAATGCCTCACAATGTGCAGCACACATCCATGTGTACTGGCCTGGCCCACGGCTTATGGCACAGACACAGGTCTCCCCTTTCACATAAATGCTTCCAGCCACCACAACGTGGAGGCAGCACCTGGGGCCCTAGTCATTGCACAGTGGCAAAAGAAGTTTCTTTTGACTCTGCGGTCTGCCCTCCACCTTGGCACACTGCCCCAATACGTCCTTTCCAATTTCCTCAGCAAAGCCAACCATGGAGATGGGCTCACACAGGTGCTGCTCAGGGCGGGGCTGTAGGGGTGGAAGAGAAACTGATTTATTTCCCAAAACCTTCTTAGTGCAGAGGATGTGAAGTTAGAGGACCCAGCTGGACACTGGGTCTAGGGGGACGTTTACACTTAGGGGAAACACAAATCCAAGGAGAGGGAGAACACTACCAGGAAGCATGTGTTGAAAGACCAAAAACTGAAGTAAGGTCCAGGAAGGAAACACAATTTGTGTGACAGCTGCTCTAGATTGCCCCAAAGCTGCCAAGTGCAAAGTCCATTGGGGTTTGGTTGTCAACTTAACACACTCATGCTCTTTGCAGCCAACTCGAGAAAAATTGGGGAAGGAGCCAAGTGAGTGTGAGGAAGAGGAGCTGGCAAGCATTTTGGTAAGAACAATGTACTGCTGGAATAAAAAGCCTTGGCGAACAAACATTGCCTGTGTGGATGCAGGAAAGAGTTATGAGCATTGGCATGCTGCTACCTGGCCAGGGGTGAAGGCAAAGCATATCCTGCCTTCCTCTGTTGCGTGAGTTTGGGGTTACCATCATAATGTCACAGCACGTGACTTCCCCAGCTCCTGGGGAGTCCCTGCTCCCTGCCACTTTATCTCGAGGGGTTCAAAGTCCATCTGGAAACACATCAGTCACCTTGGCTTGTCACGCATATTTTTCTCCAGAGTAATGAAGGAGGGCTGTAAGTCTTCTCCCATTTTGAGTCTTCAAACTGCATCAAATCAGGTGCTTAACAGAAAACAAACAATATTTCATGCACTTGACCAAAAACTCCCACCCTTTTCCCCCACTAATGGGGTTATTATGAAAAGCTGCATTTCAGTCTGTTTATGTGTTATATTCTAAAAGGAAAAGTTCACAGCCGTGTCAGACTGATAAGTTTTTGCTGAGCAAACCTAGGAATTACATAAGCAGCAGAGCAATAAACCATCCCCACCTCTCTTACAGAAAGAAGAGCTCCCGGGGCCCACTAAGTTTGAAATCTATGAGTTCAGGTTCTCTGATTTTGACTGCACCGAGCTGGAGCTGGTGAAGTGTGGCATTCAGATGTACTACGAGCTCGGCGTGGTAAAAAAGTTCCAGATCCCACAGGAGGTAGGAGCTGTCAAAACCCAAGATGCCCTGTCTCGGATGGCCAACAGACCCACCCTGTGGCTGAGGTCTCCACGCAGGGCCCTCTCTGTGTGTGCCCAGCACAGCTCACAGAGCAGCCAGAGAACCGGGTTCGTGGGGGCTTGCAGAGAGGAGGGCATGCATCCTAACCCCCCTCACACCTCTGAGGGCAGGGGACCACCTCTCACTGCCACTGATCACTACATGTTTGCAGCGTAAAGCTGTCCTCCTCTGATCTGCACTGCCTGCCGCAGGTGGGGTTTGCTGTGAGGTCTGTGGAGATGGGTAGTATAGCAGGCAAAAGGTTTCTCGCACTTGCTGTGTCTAATGCCCCTCACGGCCGCAGCGTAAAAACAGTTTCCAGGCACAACACGGGGAGTGCCTGCCTGTGTGCTTGTTTCCTTTGCTATAGGATGTACCATTCAGCTTCCAGCCAAGATATGCTGAAACCCACACTGGCAGGTCCCTTTGTTTCTCATCCCCTTGCAAGCACAGGTGTGCTCTTATTTGGTGCAATTGGCACCACCTTACTGACTGCTGTCGACGGGAATGGTGCGATCCTGTGGGAACAAGGACTCCATAGCCCCTGATGTGCAAATTCACGGGTTTTGCCACCGTTCCCCTGTAGGAATCGCGTAACTGACATTTCAGCAGCTCTGGTGCTCCCCAAGAGATTTCTCAGCACATTATGTGAGGTTTATTTCCATCTAGTGGGATCTGGAGGTAACTGCAGGAAGAGTTTTCACCCTGGAAATGCAGGCTGGGAATTAGAAGGGAAGCGAGTGGGAATTATCTCTGTGCTTCTTACTTGTAGCAGGTTAGTGCCAAAATTATCCAAAATATCTACTCTGCAACAACTAACCCCTGATACACGTGTGAAAAAAAGTCATTCTTTGCTGCAACTCTGAATAGTTGAGATTTTTAAAAATGAATACTCATCCATAATTAATTTTCTCTCTAATGGCAAAACCTGCACAGCTACAAGATGTAGTACACATGGAGAAGTAGAATGCAGAGGGAAAAATCCAGTTTTTATTTAATGCCCTATATTGTAGTTGCTTAGGTGATATAAATGCCACCCACCTCTACATCTCTTGATGAGAGATATCAGTATTAGTAAATCACAAGATACGGGACAGACCAATCTTACGAGTGACAACGTAGATTAAAAAAAATGCAAGAAATTCACAATCAATAGATGAAACCACAATAAATTCACAAATAGTACAATGAAATCTCTTTTCCTTTAGACAGTGATGATTCTTGTTTACCCCACATGCATCTCTGCTATTTTATTTTTCTTACAAAAAAAAAAAATAAATTAGAAAACAGAGAGCTATATTTTAGATCCCCTTTTGCTCTCCACTAAGCTTTAGGCTTTACTCTAATAATGCTGTCGTTACAGCTTCTGATCCCTTTCTGGGCCACCTCTGTAGAACTGGAACCTCATCCATGACTTCTGTATATGATTCTCATTGTGAGAGCAAAAGGCAGCAGCTTCATCACCCAAACAAACATCCTCTTCCCCATTTCCAGGTTCTGGTAAGGTTTGTGTACTCCGTCAGCAAAGGCTACCGGAAGATAACTTACCACAACTGGCGTCATGGCTTCAATGTTGCACAGACCATGTTCACGCTCCTGATGGTAAGGTAACACCGCCCTGGTTAATTATGTGGCACAGTTTATTTACAGCACCTAAGAAATATGCAGGTCTCCTTTTGAATCCTGGTGTAGGAAAAGGGTTTGTCACTCCTAGCACAGGTCCTGATGAATGAGGTCTCCATTTGCCTTAGGTAACAGTCATCACATTACATTTAAATCTTTGGTCAATGCTGGCCAATGAATGGAATGCTTTAATTCTCATAGGTACAGGTGTTTGTGGTGTTGAATAGACTCCAGACTAAATCCTTCTGCAGAGTAGGGGAGAGAGACTACAGGACTTCCATTCTTCCAACAGATTCTGACAGTAAGAGCCAGACTGAAGTTAGCTGGTTGGGATGGAGGCAACCCCATGCTTTCCATTTCCAGGCAGGACAGACAAGGGTGTAAGTATATCACTAGTGTGAACATGGTGAGTGCCACTTCTCACAGGCTCTCAGGGCAACAAACACCTCAACAAGAAAAACAAGTGTCTGACTGCTGCTCCACACGAAGGATTGACCAGCCAGGAACCACTGAGGATGGTTTCACACATCTGCCTACACATCTGGAAGCAGGCTTGTGCCTACCACAATCCCTTGGGTGATTCATCACATTGCCCATAAAGATGTGGAACTTCTTCACGTAGTACTTTGTGTCCAGTGATTGGAGGGGTGCTTATGACAACCTGGGTGGACTCTCATGCACGAGGCTTCTATAGCAGGATGTAGCCAACACTGTAGATGTGCATCAAGCACATCCGCACTACACATACGCCTACCTGAGTCTGAAATGTTCTGTTTGCAGCTGATTCCCCATTTTAACCTAAGCCTACCTTGTATTGTGTTTAGTTTCACAAATATTTTCAGTTCTCCTAGACTGTTTCAGTAAGGAGATCCCTGGCACAGAGCAGTCACAGGTCAGTACCCATTCCTGTATGAGATGCTAACATATGGTATGTACATTCTCTCCCTCCAGACTGGCAAACTGAAGCGTTACTACACAGACCTTGAAGCCCTTGCAATGGTAACTGCTGCTCTGTGCCACGATATTGACCACAGGGGAACCAACAACCTTTACCAAATGAAGTAAGCACTTTCTTACCGCTTCAAACCAGTTCTGTTGCTCTCAGGTTGAGTAGAATCAGGCTGTTGACTACACCAAACTCCAGTACAGCTCTGTTTAATACCCAAGGGTAACAAACTTCTTTTGCAGATTTCCTTGCTTTTCAGCTTACTACAGCACTCGGGCTTATGCTTTGGCCAGTGGTGACACTGGAAAATTGCAGTGCTCTCTGGGGCTTGCTTTACCTCCTAGCAAACCTCCTTTGGTTAAAGCAAAACTTACACTACCATTAGAGTGTAGAAGGCACTTGGTAGCCTGAGTGCCCCAGGAGACCCATGATGCCACCAGGAGCATCCTGGGCATGAGACAACTAGTTTCTGATGGAAGGTATCTATGGAGAAAGCACCATGCTTGGCAGTGCCCTCACCACCTACAGAAACAAAGCACCTGTGAGAGTGCTGCTCTCAGTAGGTAGTTATTAGCTACAGAGAAAAAATTGCATGATTTCGTTGACTAGTCAAGACTCTGTTGCTCACTTAAAGTAGTGTCAGATCACAGCTCTTCTGCAATGATTGCTGGCAATACTGTCTTACTGTTTTCTGGAGCTTTGGAAAAATGTTGAGTGAAGCTGGCTCATGTTTTTGATACAAGAGGGCCTTGCTTCTCATCTAGGAAGGTGTCCAAGGATTGGAGGGTTTTATATTCCTATTACTAGATATCAACATGTATTTAACTCAGGAATTAAACCAGCTTACTAAGCTGATTAATTACAATGCAGTCAGATACAACATTTGAGGGGAAATTCGTAGTTGAAAGACTGTCTTATACAGTACCCAAATAGTTATAAGCAGTGTCACAGAAGTCTTTAATTAGACCGAGGTCATTAGTTATTGAAAAGTACTTCTCTTAACCCTTTTAAAAGGAGTTGAACTTGTGTGTGTGACAAAAACTAAATAAAAAGTGAGACATTTCTTTTTATTTTTAAATGCTGCACTTACATTTTTAATCTTTCCTTTACACAACCAGATCTCAAAATCCCTTAGCTAAACTTCATGGATCCTCAATTTTAGAGAGACATCACTTGGAATTTGGAAAATTCTTGCTCTCTGAGGAGGTTGGTAATGTACTGTAATATAAGGGCATGAATAATTTACTTTTAGGGAAGTTTTTCATTAACAACAGAGCTGTCAGCACAAGACCTTTCTCTGGATTGGATACTGAGAAGTTGCAGCTGCCTCTGTCCCCAAGTAATCTATGCTCACCCAGGACCAAAACACAGAGGCTTCCTTAGTGCATGACTTGGTTCCTTCAGAAGACACATCGTTATCCACATAGGAATATGTTAAATAAAGGATTGTTCTCCTGTAGCCCCTCTGGCAGGACCAAGGCTGACACATTCCCACAGCTAACTTTTAATTTCAGGCAAATTTGCACTGGGGTCAGGGGATGGGGTTTGGGTACATGCTGTGTAACAAGCTTCAAGATACAGACCCCGTTCAGTGAACAAAAGGGGAAACCAGCCACCCCCATGTGAACAGGGTTTACAACCCTTGCACCTCAGGGGAACAAGCTGAAGCTGTTAAAAGAAAATAAAAGTGAACACATTTGGGAAAGGGAGGTGGCCAGGAACTCACAAAAACACAGTGCCTGAATTTTGCAGCTCCCTTTCCTTTGCATTTCAGTCGCTGAATATATGTCAGAACCTCAACCGCAGACAGCACGAGCACGTGATTCACCTGATGGAAATTGCCATTATAGCAACAGACCTGGCACTCTACTTCAAGTAAGTCAGTCATGTACACTGTGTGTGAAGGGCAGAAAGCAGCTGGCACTTTACAAAGGCCAAATGTGATGCTTTGCTCTGAAAGCAGCAATTCAGTAGTTCAGCAGTTTCTTCACAGACACTGGCTCTGGGAGGCTGCCTTTAATATTGACTGTAGAGCTGGTGGGAGAACTGAAATAATTCAAAAGAATGTTGAACTTCTATTAAACCACGTATGTGACTTTTTAATCCTCTATTTCCAACAAGGCAGGGCTATGTGATCCTCTAATGGAAAGAGATGTTGGGTTTTGGGGTTTTTTTAACCTGGCATTTCAACACTGAAAATACTCATAAATGGCAAATGGTCTGGTAAGGGCTACACTGACTTCTATGTGAAAGCAGCATGACACAAATAACAAGTAGTCTATTGTAGATGAATATCCAGCTCACAGTCTATTTCACACCCAAAAGCCAAAATTGCCAAACATCTTGGAGCAGTGTGCGCTAACTTTCTGGGACATAAGGCTGAAATTCAACGACATATGACTTCCTGATTAGCAAGGAGCTCTCAAAATGTGCTTTCAGAGTACTGTGTCAAGACCAGATTATTGTGTTTTGTACTGCAGTACAATTATGCAAAATATAAACAGTCCACAGAAGAGGAATTTGAGGGAGATTTCAATACCCAGAAGTCTTACTCTGGAGATACAATGTCTGTATGGGAGCATATACCGCCACCTCCTCACCAGCTGGGAACAAACTGGTCCTTGACCTCCTTGGTCCATGAACTGCAAGCAAAGTCTTAGTTGAGTTAAGACCCAGGAATATTGATGTAGATAGGTCCTCAAGGAAGCCCCCAACAAACCCAAGCACCACCATCTGCTTCTCTTAAGTAGTGGAAACTATTGTAAATGCCTTAAAAATAAGTGTAGTGGTGAGACATGAGCAGGACCTTGAAAGTATGTACAACTGCAAGTTATGTCAGCTGAGAAATGCTTTCACCTTTGCTGGCAACACAAGAAGGCTTTTTCCTTGAATGTTAAGCAAACTGCAGAAGCCTAGAGCTGACTGCAGTATTTTTAAAGCTATTTGTCTTTGTATACTTAGTCAAGCACTGTTAACCTTATTTATATACCTAAATATATGTAGGGAATTCTGAGGAATGGTTTATACACGATACATCCATGTTTTGAGTGGCATAAAATCTGGAGAAACCTGATGTTTCAGTGCTAGCAGTGAAGACAGGCCACATCACAAAACTACTTCATATGTGCTCTAAGTGCCAGGAGACCAACTACTGGAAACCCTTCTGGGAGGGTTAGCAATACCAGGAACAACCATCTGTTTTTAACATATTTGTTTCCTTATTTCACAGATTTTTCCTATTGTCCCCTTTTTCTTTTTGTAAAACTTTTTTTTTCCCCTCAAAGAAAGAGAACAATGTTTCAAAAGATCGTTGATGAGTCTAAGACATATGATAGTGAGACTGCTTGGACTGAATACCTGTCTCTGGAGACAACAAAGAAAGAGGTTGTCATGTGAGTAATCGGCTCTGGAAAGGTTAGTGATATGTACACCTGGTGAGAGCTCCAGTATACACTTTGTGCTGCATTTGGTGCAAAATCAGCACATGATACATTACTGCCCGCCTAAATTTGACCTTCTGGAGAAGCAGAGGGAAAAAGGGGGGGAAAAAAAGAGTAGTTCTTCCTCCAAATAAATCTGGGCATATACTGTAGGGAGATGCAGGATCCCTTCTGGCTGTATATTCCTACCACGCCACCCTGTGGCCTGTAGACCAGAAGCAGGGACGTCCAACCCACTAGCTGTTCTTCCCAGTGGCAACCAGAGTCACGATGCTGCTGTTGTGACTTGACAGATGGTTTGCAGGATGCTCTGCACTGGCAGTGAAGTGCACTCACAACCTCACTGCAGACTGCACTGCTACATGTCCGTGAGGGAGACAGAGATGCTACTCCAAAGCCAAGAAGTTCAGCCCAGCACTGACGAAAGCAGCAAACATGCTGATGTCAGAAATAATCAGTTTCCCATCTCAATTCCATTTTAACCAAGAGAGCAATTCTTGATGAATGTCCCAGTCAGAATCAAGGCTGTTACAGCAGCATGTCTGTCTTTATCACTTCAGCAGGAACCAGGGGATACCTGCCACACTATTGGAGCATGAAGTTCCTGAGCCTGCAAGAAGTAAGGTGCAGGCTATAGACAATAAATTTGTTTCTTTCCTGTTTTTAGGGCCATGATGATGACTGCCTGTGACTTGTCAGCAATCACAAAGCCTTGGGAAGTCCAGAGTAAGGTCAGGTGGTTGAAATATCATTAAGTTTCTGTAGTTTATACTTCAAAGTAATGCAATTTCCTAGGCTGCCTGAAAGATCAATCAGTCTCCTACCAGAATTACCAAAAGGAATAGCTATTGTCTTGATGGATTAACCATTCTTTCAGATTTTAGTAGTGTTGGAAATGTTTCTTAATAGGTGAACAGTGGACTAATGAGATCCAGTGTAATAAGACTGTTGAGCTGTCACTACACAGAAGGGTTAGAAGTCAGATTTTCTTCATGGTGGAGACCTGAAGCACATCAAGTTATGAGGCTGAAGTTGGTGCTAACTTTTCTTTTTCCCTCCTTGTCAATGTAGGTAGCTCTGCTGGTAGCAGCTGAGTTCTGGGAGCAAGGAGACTTGGAAATAAGCGTCCTTCAGCAACAGCCTATTGTAAGTACCATGCGAGAGCCAGGCAGTTCAGTGCAGACAGCAAGTGTCAGCAGAGACTTACTACAAGAAGTGCTGCTGTCATAGTGCTTTGACTGCCTAAAATCACCATGTCTGTCAAAATTCATTGGAAAAGTGTGTACTCAGTGAAGAATCTCTGACAATGCCCAGTGATTCTTGTCCAGTTCTCCGTACAGTTAGATGGGTTCAGTGGCTGCGAACCATCAAGGAGTGGAGTCCCCCTGGAGACTTTGTGCTGGTCCTTACAGAAAAAATGGAAAATTAAATAGATAAGTCACAGAAGAAAGCATAGTTTCTGATAAAGAGAAAAACTGCAAACACAAACTCTGTAGAGTCAAGAAACTATTTCTGGTAAATGGAAAAGTGTTTCTAACATTTTTTTTTAACACATAGTTAAATTTGGCATTGAAAGGGACAGGAGTCACTCCTTGATGCAGCCTCCACCTGTGTGGCTTGGGTTTTATTTAAGTAGACTTTCATACACCCCATCTATCCACAGTGGCATCACAAATAATATAGTAATCAGCAAGGTCTTATAAGAATATAATTACATGCTCAGTTATGTTTTATAGAATTCAAACCTCTTCAGCCCTGTAATGAACCTTCCCTCAGGTATCAGAGAGGCACATGGGAAAGATTCTTTGTCCTCCTCCCCATCCACAGACATTCAAAGAGCTGTCTAAAATTTCTACTAAAATGGCAAAGGAAGTCAGATCACTTCACTCCTCTGCAGTGGAGAAAGAGGGCTGTGATGGACAGTCTCTATATATGGCATGACAGAACTGCCAGGCTGACACAACAAGGCAATTTTGGGGAGAAAATAGGAGTGTGTCTTTCAATTAAGTGCTCCCATGAATCATGGTCAACTTGTGTCCTCCCACAGCCCATGATGGACCGAAGGAAAGCTGCCGAGCTTCCAAAGCTTCAAGTGGGTTTCATTGACTTTGTGTGTACATTTGTCTATAAGGTAAGCAAAGGGTACCCTTGAATACTCCATCCTTCTCAATAGGGGCTCAAATACCAGGTAAGTGAGCCCCAGTGCGGCAACACCACTCAAGGGGAGAGGGACAAGTAGAGGAGGCAACATTTGCCCCTCTGCAAGGATTGCAGCATGGTGCTTGTTTGTGTCATTAATGCTTTCTCTGCGTAAGCCAGCTTTGGAGGTGAAGTGTCAGGGTCTGCCCTGGGGTACAATGGACAAGCACTGCCCCTGCACTGCATTGTGCTGACAGGTGTGTTTTGGTTAGGAATTTTCACGTTTCCATGAGGAAATTCAGCCTATGCTTGATGGGCTCCTGAACAATCGAAATGAGTGGAAGACCCGTGCTGATGAGTACGATGCAAAAATGAAAGCTCTGGAGGAAGAGAAGAAAAAAGAGGAAGAGAGAATGGCTGCAAAGAAAGGTCAGAAACAGTAATTAGCTTTACATTCTGAACTCAAAAATGTAGGTATGCAATACTCTCACAGATCCGCAGCAAGCTTTGCTGAGATAGCAGAGTAAGATGTCCACAAAAAGTTTCTTAAATTTGGCTCCACTGGCAAGGCTGAAGGCACCATGACTGGCTGTCAAAAAGGCCACCCACTTAAATTCCCAAGAAGTAGTGTCTGAGAAACTAGTGAGAATCCATTCAGCACAAGTTCCCATGTAGCTAGGGACAGCAGAGAGTTGTTTGCTGTCCCTGGAAAACAGCAGGGAAACATCCCTTTATACTCAGGGACTGTGGCCCATGTGCTGTCCCGCAGGTCATAAAGCAGAAGCTAAGAAAAGTTAACAGAGTCCTAGGGGGAATACTTGAGAAATAATGGTTCATCCCATTTCTAGTCCAGATTAAGTACTACCTAGAAGCCAGCAGTAGTGGTAGAATCTAGCAGCAATCTGTTTTGGCCAAACTTGTTTTTCTTCTTCTGTGGGCCCAGCCTGTGTAGTACTGAAATCCATTGGCTGTAGTGGGCATTGGGTGAAAGCTTGTTTGGCAGCCTGAGCCTTTGTTTGACTCTCAGAAATGTGGAAGCAGAAGGTTGTCCTGGCCTGTCCCAAATGTCTGATCAAATATCTGCCAGAACTCGGTGCCTCCACTCCACAGAGGCTGTATCTGAACTCCTCTTTTTTTCCAACAAAATTCCAACAGTCCTCAAGTGACACAGTTCAGAAATTATTAGAGCTGTCCAGGTGTCTTATCTCAGTTTAATTCATACAAGTTAACTTAAAACATCAAAAGTGCTTTAACTATTATTTGGAAAATTTCTGAAGAATTACTTTATGAAAAAGTAATTGATATTCAAGCGAGGAAGATTTCTACTAACTCTAAAATACTCTTTCCAAGCAGCCTTACATATACAATTACTTTGCACAGCAGGCAGATCTAGACAGGGTACTATATTTATGACCTACACTGCTCATTGGAAAACATAAAAGTCTTTAAAAAACTGACTAAGAAGAAAATTTATGACTGTGTCTCTAATTCTGTGTCTCTTTTTACATGGCAGATGGAATAACCTGTAACGGAGGAACAGCTCCAGCTTCCAAAACCTGTAGCATACTTTAGACATATTATCAATGCAATATATGCCACCCAAAATGAGAATACCCACGCTTAAAAAAAAAAAAATCATGACATAAAAATACATTCCTGATTGGACCGTTCTGATACTTTATTAGGCTTATGATCAACCAGGGAAGGGCTAGATCTTGTTTGCCTTAATTGCATCTCTTCCTGATGGTAAGGAGCCAGTTCTGTCCTGTCTCTTGCTCCATGTAACGCACCTTATGTCAGATGGCATATGGGAAATCAGAACAATATTTGACCCAATAAATCAGGTTGCAAGACTATGGAAGAGCATTTTTCCTGCACTGAAACACTTCTTGCTCCAAAACTGATTGGGATAGTCCTACTCCATACAACCCCATATTATTGACAGTGTATACAACCATAGCCTGCAGAGTAGGAAAACTGAAGAAGAGCCAAATTTGTCATATCTAAGCCTATATCTGGATATCAGAATATATCCTATATCTGGATATCACGATATCAGAAAGAAATCTGAGGCTAAGGATAAAGCATGAAAACTGATCATAGTAAACCTCTGAACTGCTCTAAAATACTTTGATTCCATGTAAATCCAAGAAACACTTGGACAGATAAAAGTTCTGTACTCACTTCAAGAACTGGGATGTGTTGCTATCACAAAGCATGGAGCCATAAGACCCAGTAACTGCCTTCTTCAGGAGCAGGTTCCACAGTGTGCTAACCGAGGCGTCGTTCTTTCACATATGATTTTAAGAAGACAGTGTTATCATTACCCATTACAGTTCCACTTACAGTTAACCAAGCAACCTGAATTGTGGCATCTCCTGAATTTGTTCTGTTTTGCCTCATAATGCCAGTTATTTAATACACTTGATCAGAACCAAGCCCTCCTTCTTTTCCTTCTCCTGTTCTGAGGTGTCTGTTTTCTAGATTTCCCTACAGACTTGTGACTGATGACCTGTACCCTTTTATTTTAGATAAAAGTTAGTTTTCATGTTTATTCATGTAAACATATTAGAGCATTTAATTACACTCTTGTAGTAGTAGAGACAACCTTCTCTGCTCCTTTCTCATTCTCTCTTTCTCCCTCTTTCTTTTTTAAAACTGTTTGGATATCTGTTTTGCTGGGGATTTTCTTCTTCTTCTATTGCTCCTGCTACCTTTCAGGGCTTTACCCTTCAGTATCTTGTTTTGCATTACAAAAATACTGCAAGTAAAAGGAAAACTAGAGCTATGGTGGTACATGGTCATCATTTATCTGTGTCTCAGTGTAGTAAGCAAGATATAATCCTCTATCACTACACAGTAATTCCATGAGAGGTAATTTGTCTTTCAGGAAAATACAGAAACTTGTCCACTTGCATGAAAGGAAAATATGCCATTAGTAATAACTTCATGCTGTTTGTCTCAGTTTCATTAAGAATCATAGAATTGTAGAATGTTAGGTGTTGGAATGGACTTTCAAAATTATCTAATCCCAATCCTCTCTGCCATGAGCAGGGACATCTCCCACTAGACCAGGTTGCTCAAGGCCTTATCGAACTGGGCCTTGAACACCCCCAGGGTTGGGGCATCCACAACCTCCCTGGGCAACCTGTTCCAGTGTCTCACCACCCTCACAGTAAAGAATTTCTTCCTGATATGTAACCTAAATTTCCCCTCTTTCAGTTTGTACCCCTTACCCCTTGTCCTATCACTAGAGTTCCTGATGAAGAGTCCCTCTCTGGTTTCCCCCTGATGGGGGCCCCTTCAGATACTGGAAGATTGCCATGAGTCTCCAAGCAACCTTCCCTTCTCCAGGCTGAACAGCCCCAACTTTCTCAGTCTGTCTTTGTAGGGGAGATGCTCCAGTCCTCTTACCAACTTTGTGGCCCTCCTTTGGACTTGCTCCAACAGTTCCATATCCTCCTTATGTTGAGGGCATCAGATCTAGGCGCAGTACTTCAAGCGGGGTCTCACAAGAGCAGAGAACCATGTAGGAAGCTTTTATTATACAGCAGATGAAGTCAAACAAGTAATTTTTTTTCTTTTGGCGGGAAAATGCCACGAGGTTATTGTGTCAGAGAGTGGGAAGCAGTGAGATTTTGAAGATCATGACGAGACACTGTACACTTAAATGCTGAGAAAAGCTCCCTATGTTCTCAAATGTTTTCTGGGTAATGAAACCTGGAGACTAATATCCCTGCCCTCTGTGCCCAGTGTGAAGTGCTCAGAGCACTGCAGGCTGCCCCAGTAGGGCTTCTCACACAAGGAGCACGGGCTGCCTGCCCAGCACACCCAGCAGTGCTGGCAGGACACAGAGCTGTGGGTGGCAGTGCCTCATGTGCCCACATGCACGTGGCAGCACAACTTTTCCCACACAGCATTGGGGTGGGCATGCTGCTGTGTATTTCCAAAGGGGATCATGCACACTTGCAGAGAGGTGTTCATGGACACACAAGGTGCAGTGCCAGTGGAGGAGTCTGTTTCTGAAGGGAGAACCATTTCCATGGGAGCAGTAGGGTCTCTGATGCTCCCTTCCAAAAAGGGCAGCCCTAGAGTCGCACAGCAGTGGAGATCTCGCAGCAGGAAGCTACACTGCTGCGGACAGGACAAGCCTCCCTGCCGTCTCCACAACAAGCTCCTCTGTCCCCTTCCTCCTGCTCCTCTACCTGCTTGTGGATCTTCAGCACCCCAGACAGAGCACAGAGCTCTGCCGTCTGTGGCCATTTTGTTGGACCATTTCTGTAGGTCAGTGGTCCCATGTCCTTGCTGCTCAGCAGCTGACTGCCTCTCATGTTGCTGTGGGAAGCCACATGCAGCAATCAGATGGGACCACTGTTCTTTCAGGTCAGCAATTCTTTAACTAATATTTCTACACCTTTGAGGCTGGTGAGATACTAGAACCCAGGGAGGCCGTGGATGCCCCAACCCTATCAGTGTTCAAGGCAACACTGGACAAGGCCTTGAGCAACCTGGTCCAGTGGAAGATGTCTCTGCCCATGGCAGGAGTTGGGACTAGATCATCTTCAAGATCCATCCCAACCCCTTAACATTCTATGATTTCTATGAAATTCCCCAGTCAAGCCATTTAAGTAACAGGTTCAGGCGGTCAGTGCCTCACCACTCCCCTCTCCCCCTACCTGCCCATATGTATTAAATTGTATGTACCTTCTGATCAAAAACATTAGCTATGAGTAATGGGTGTAGTGACTGGCTATTGCTGGGGTAATAGTGGGGGGTTTCAGCTGCAACAATGGCCTGGTTGTGACAGATGCTTCCTGTCACATTCTGTAAGTATTTCTGCTGCTGTTCTGGGCAATTCACTCAAAAAATACCAACTGAAGTGTAGTAAGTATTTTATTGATAGAATATCATGCAGAGTTCAGAAACCATTGGACAGTTCACAGCCTAGCCATGTGCGAAATTCAAATCACATCTTTTGTTCATTTCAATATGGAATCTTCACTTGCTAGAAGGGAAGAAAAAACAAACATGGTTAGGACTACTAGCCACTCCCGTGCAGTACTAAAATACCCAAAACATTAGCGGAATCAAAGGCTACTTTCATGTAATTTCTTTCTAGTCAGTTTTTATGATTCCCACTTCTGTTTATTCAACAGAATTGCAATTCATACTTTGGAGTAAAGGCACTTTTAAGTTTACTCACTGGTAAAAGACCACTTTCTGAATTGACAAGTCAAATAAGCCCAGAAAAAGCTATCATTACAGATATGTCCAGTTACCCAACTGTAAGGAAAAATCTCCAGCAACTACATTGCATTCAATGAAAGCTTAACAATTGCTTTTCTGAAAAAAACACACCAAAACCATTGCTGGGAACACAGACCTGTCATCTTTGTGCCACTTTTAAAGAAATTAAACATTCTAAAGAAATAATCAGAGAACTTCATTTTTAAGTAGACTGGCAACACCACAGCACAGCCTCTACCTCCAGAATTACAAAAGTTTTGCCTAGCTAGAGAACATCTGAAATACCCATTTATTTAGTCCATGACCAATGGAGACAACATATTTAAGATGGCAAAACAGCCATGCAAAATGGCTTCATTTCTAGTAGGTGATACAAATCACTCAACTGCATATTTGATTTTCTGTATGTGTAGTTCATTTAACTTTACAGTGTTTTGTTCAATGCTAGTTTTGTTTAGGACAATGGAAATGTCACTGGTTTCCATGGAACAAGTTACCGAGTCTGTAGCTACACCAAGAACAGCCTCAGCTATTAGTCAGTTTTCTGACTCTTCTTAACTGCAAGTCCACCCAAAAAAAACCTTGCTGAAACCAAGCTAGAGAGCACACTCCTCTGTAAGGCAGCAGGGAAGGAATTCTCTGTTAGAAACACACAGGGGACCCAAGAAATAATCCTAAGGACCAGGGCAACAACGCCGCAGCAGGAATATTACAGGGTGGAAGGGAATGAGAAAATAGCAGCAGTACTAACATGAACTGATCCCTTCCAGCATGTGTCTCTTCACATGAGAGATACAACAAATGAAGCTGACCTCTAACACTACACCTGTGATACCACTTAAAATTCTGGAGTTGCAATTACATGCAGTTGCCTACAGCTTCTAATTTAGATGATCGGTCATACTTAAAAGGTCCCTGCACTGCATGGAGAAGAGGGACTGTAAATTTGTTGCACACAGCTGAACAAGGGGCATCCCACTACAGTCGTTAAACAGATCCAGTTATTCCTCATAGGATAAACAGCAGTTTTTAGCATTTTGTTTTCTCACTGAAATTCAGATAGCCATTTAACAAGTTCTGACTCGTTTCAAAAGCATTTTTAACGCTTCCCCTGATGACCTCTTCCAAATGCAAGCATCACTAAACAGCAGCACTATTTACTCCTCATGTCACCCTAAGCGTTGCCTCCATGGATCAGCTGTAAGCCTCAACTTTTCCTAAAAGCACTGCGGTAAAACGGCAGTCCGGCAGCCAAACGTGGGATACACAAACCAAACTGAGGCACTACCTTCTGCGATCTCTTTTGCAATCCGCTCCAGCTCCTCACGTTTCTTTTTCTCCTCCGCCTCTATTCTTCTCTCTTCTTCAGCAATCGGCTTCAGGTAGTCTGCCATCAACACACACTCGCTTTAAAACACACCTTCCCGAACCCGCGGCGGAAAGCTGCGCGCCCGCAGGCTCGCTCGGAAAGGAGGAGAAGCCAGTTTTTTGCTGGCACAAAGGCACGAACCCGTACGGATAAGCGGCCTCACCCCGGCAGGGCCGCCCCGGCAGGGCCGCGGCAGGGGTGGGGGGAAATGGCGGCCGGGCCGCCTCAAG
Organism: Neopelma chrysocephalum; assembly: GCF_003984885.1. Lineage (NCBI taxonomy): Eukaryota > Metazoa > Chordata > Aves > Passeriformes > Pipridae > Neopelma > Neopelma chrysocephalum. The sequence continues at coordinate 447,383 of NW_020924378.1, read as the reverse complement.
GTGCCCTTGCGGGGCCCGGCGCGGGGAGCGGCCCCCGGGACGCCGCACTCACCGTATCGCTTCTTGCCGTAGATCATCCCCACGAGCAGCGCCGAGTAGCGGGTGAACTGCGGGACGAGAGACAAGGACGCGCCCTTCGCTCAGCCCACACGCACCGCCGGCCCCCGCCGCCCCCCGACCCGGCCCGCTGAGCCCCCCGACCCGGCCGGCCCGTCCCGCGGCCCCGGCACACCCGGGACCCGCCGGGACCCGCCGGACACACCGCCCGCCGCCCTCACCTTGATGAGCGGCGAGACCTGCACCGGCGGGACCATCCTGACAGCGGCGGCGGCCGGAATTGACGGTGGCGGGCGGAAGGGGAGGAGAGAAGCCGTGAGCGGGCAGCCGGGAATTGCGCGTGGTGTTCCTTCCAGGGTTTGCAATTCTGGCGCTCAAAGAGTTCCTAAGGCGCGGGGACTGGAGCATCTCTCCTGCATGGAGAGGCCGAGCGAGCTGGGACTACGCAGCCTGCGAGAGAAGGTGATCGGGGGGAATCTCATCGATGTTTTTCAGTGGCTGATAAGTGGACACAGACTGAGATGTAAGAAATTCCTTTTTAAGTGGAAGAAAAAAAAACACTTTTTTTTAGTCCCGAGGGCGATTGCACATTCAAGCGGGTTGACCCGTTTGAAAAGAGATATTAGGAAAAAAAAAATTCACTGCTAGGGTGATGAGGCACTGGAATGCGCTGCCCAGGGAAGTGGTGGAGTCACCATCCCTGGTGTTTAAAGAGGAGTCTGGATCTGGCACCGGGTGATGGGGTTTAGTGGTTTAGGGGTTACAGTGGCAGTCCTGGGTTGATGGCTGGACCCTATAAGCTGTTGGGTGGTTGGTGTGTCTCTGTGCAGATGCTCAGTACGACTGGACAGAGACCTTGGCAACCTGGTCTAGCTGCCCCTACTTTAAACTGGAGGGTTGGACTAGATGGTCTCAAGAGGTCCCTTCCAGTGTCATCCATTCTGTGATTCTGGGATTGTGTTTTGCTTTAATTCTCCTAGAGACAAAAGCCTGGGATGTTTAGTAAATCTGTAAAGAACAGCTAGTTGCAGTTAGATTTGGGAATGTTCTACTTGAGAATGACACAATTCAAATTAGTGCAGTTTGTTTCTCAAGAACATACCAAAACTATCACAGTGATCCTAAATCAGCTCTGTTTATATGAAGTCTCACATCAAGTTTGCCCTCAAGTTTATGTTTTTAGATACTGCCAAATTTGGTTTGAATAATAGTGTCTTGACTATAAGAAAAAATAAAATTGTTCTTTTTGCAGAACAAATTACTTATTTGCAAGTGGGATAAAAAGAAGGAATGCATTAATTAGCCAATACTTGTTCCTTGCAGTATTTATACATTACAATTTACTTCACTTCAGCCTTGTAAACACTGCAGTGAAACTTCTCGGTCAGATTCAGTTTGCAGTCTCATTTTCTTCAAGTACCAACAGAAATAGAATCAACATTTCTTCACATCACATTAAAAGCATTTGTGTGTTTTATACAAAATCACAAAACTGAGGTTTTTGATGATTTTGAAGGAAAAAAAACCCCACCATCTAACAAAACTGTAAACATTGGACTTAAGTTTTACCTGCAGAGCAGAAATAAAGAGCTACAAGCTTTGTTTTTTCACTGATTGAAATTTATTACAAATACACATATTCACTACCTATTATGTGCCTGCTGCACATTAGAAACAAAACCATACAGAAACAAAAGTGCTTTTATTAAGTATCAGAAAAATTCTACTACACACAACACAATGGAAGTTGTTTAACCTCAACTAGGTATAAATCCCCTTGAGTAGCTGAACATACTCTCTTCACATGAAGTATGTAATATTTACAATTACGTATAGGTATCAAGGTGCTTCAAACCAAAAGCACAAGCGCTTTCAAGACCGATCTCAACTAAAACAAGATATCTGAATTTGTTTTCACCTCTTATTTCTTCAGGCATACTTTGCCACAGTATTTTTTTTTTAAGATGGACAACAAAATTCCCCAAATGCCTTTAAATATGGCATTAAAGTTGTCAGGCACTAAGACAGTTCAAGATACAAACTAATGGCTCTGCCAAAAAGAAATGTAAAGGCTTCCAGGGCAGCCAGAGGCTAGATGACTTGATAAGCGTAAAGCTTATCAAACCACATATAAGGGTAAAAAGAAAATCCACCAAACCATAGACTGCAACTTCTACAGGGTTAGTTTCTTCTGCTGTCTTCCTGAGACTCAGATGACTTAGTAAGCCACTACTCAGGAAAAAACTCAACTCCCTTACCTGAGGGGGTACTCTCATATGTGGCAGTCTGATACTCTCTTTGAATATGACATCATGCCTTCAGAATAACAGAAGGATGTTCCATTCAACAGACAGGAAAACAGACACAAAAAGCCTGAGAAATGCAAACTTTTCAGATGAGCTGCAGCTGCAGGACAGAAAACAAATTTACCTCTAGTCCCACAGCCCTTTTCCATGGGGAGGGTATCAAAGTTAGTTGAAACCTTGGATTGTGGCAAAGCCATGTGAATCCTCGTTTGTTACATATATCCTTTTTTAAAAAGAACAAATATGCCCAAAGAACTTGTGTTCAGGTAGCCTGGAAGACTGCTATCACAATTGCAACTCCCATCTAAACTCACACACAGAGCCACTCAAACCCAGGTAGGTTTCCAGATGCTATCCCCAGTTTAGGATTATGGAGAACAGACACTGTAACCATTTGGGGGGGGGAAGAGAAGATCAGCAACCTGTATGCACAAATGTTCGACCATGATGCACCTTCCAGAAATCCAGAGGTCTCCACTGTCGTTCATACCTCACTTCTTATCTTACAGTAGCACAACCAGCTTCTGTTCTGGTGTTTGGTTACCATTTTGCTTGGCACCTGTTTGGGCACTTCTTAATCAAGCATCACTGCAGTTACATGTCAAGCAGCATTTTTTCCTGTAGAGTAACTCTAAAGGAAACAGAACATGCTTTTCTTTGTATCCCCTATTTGCCCAACATTTTCAATAGCAGATTTTGGAAAAAGGGTCTCAAGCATGACCAGCCAAAACTTAAATATGCCCTAGTTGTGGTCAATGCAGGCTTTGGTTTAGATCAATATAATCCACACATGAAAATAATGTGCGTTAGAAGAACTAAAGTTAATCTCGTAACTTCACATGCACTGTGTGGAAATTTAGGACAGTGTTTCAGTAGGAGACAAACATGCCTCTTCTTCTTCTAACAATACAACCTTCCGTCTAGAGAGAGACATCATGGTCTTTACAACAGTTAAAGAAATTCTAACAAAAATGCGCAAGGCAAGAAAAGCAAATGGGATTATGATCTGCATAAGATGGAAAATTGCTGTGGAAAATTCACTTAACAAGCACGTTAGAAAGAAGGTCCCAAGGCTTACACAAGGATAGAGAGCCAGCTTGGCAAACATAAAGGCATGCTCCTTGCCACCATATCTAGCAAACGGATGCAAGGTTTCCCTTTCATTGAGGAGGGCTGTAGTCCATATTGCAAACTGAAATATGCTGGCAAAGAAGGTGATAACACAGCTGACCTGGATGGCTTCTATTTCATTATGAGACTTCTCCGCAAATTCACTGGTCAGCTGGTAAGCTAGTGGAAGCCCACCAATGAAAGCCAATGAAAGTATGTTAAGCAGTCCCATTAATCGGGTAGCTTTTGTTACATAAAGGAAAAGTGAGTGATGGACAAACCACAGGAGACCAATTGTAACAAATGAGCCGAAGTAAGCAAGGTAGTTTGGCCCATATTCACTTAAAGCTTCAAGAAGACTGCCGTGGAACTTCTCCCCAACTTCTCTGGGATCAGGGACATTGTCTTCACTGTGGAAAGAAAACTTACTTTACATATTACTGTCATAAAACCACACCTATAGCAACACTGAACTGTGTTGCTTTACTCTGAGCAAGCAGGGAACAACAGGCATCCATTATAATTTCTAACTTAAAAGTGTTTCAAATAACAGCTTTGCAAAGAAATTAGATCCAAAAGGAAATCTGAATGCAAGCTGGCATTCCTTTGTGCTAATGTAATAAAGTTGCCGCAGAGACTAAACAGCTTTTGTTGATAAAAGCTTTTCATCTGAAAACATAAATGAACAAAAGAGAAAGCTTTTTTCTTCAAGACTCCACATCCCAACATGTATTACATAAACTGGTGATCACTACTGCTAGAACATGGACATTAGAAGTATTTTTGGTTTGTATTCTGTATCTTTTCAGAAAATCATACCTAAAATAACCACTGCAGGTTTTAGAAGTCACAGACCATGTCTGATGGACTTTATTTCCTCAAATATTACATACAAAGTTAATATATTTAACAAAGTTAATATATTTAACAATATGAAGTGAAAGAAGCAGTACAAAGCCTTACCATATATCCAGAATGAGCAGGGTTGCTACAATAGCATAGACTCCATCACTGAATGCTTCTACCCGTTCTTTACTCAGAGGCTCACTGAGGTAAAAAGTGAAGGTTTCTAAGCTATGGTGTTCCTCCTCTTCATCTCTCTGACCTGGAAAAAAATTCAGATGCTTAATAATAAGAAGGAAGTATAAAACAAGGTAGTTCAACAACCTACTGTGACTTCCCTTTCTCTTTCTCCTCACCTGCCAAAATTTTTCTGTAGGAAGAAGGGTGCCAGTCATCCACACAGGTCAGTCACTCCACTTTTTTTTGGCATCTGTGCCTCTCCCTTAAGTTCATGGTTCTTTCAAGACAGGCACTTCAGGGACAAAAAAAAGCCCTGTCCTTTAAATTGTATGGCAAACAACTTCCTCCAAGTGAACAGTGACTCAAAGCTATAATTGTACAAACCAAATCAGATGCTGTGCCTCAGCACAGCCCTAACAGCTGTAGGTCCTCTATGACAGTGTGAAGAACTTATGGCAGAAAAAAACCCTCTCTGGAGTATGGTGGCTGAACTGGGATATCAAATTTAAAATAAATCAAGTCTGTGGTCAAAAGGTGGAGCTTTTATAGGAAAAGTCAAACCCATCTCTAAAGACTGGACTCTGAACTGCCTAGCTAGCCCAAATGCACTGCTGCAGGACTATAGTTTGGACAAAGAGAAAGCTTAAGCTTCCAGAGGAAGCAGGAAGAGGAACAGAATACAAAGCAAGTGTAATCACAAGAAATTCAGTAAAGCAGTAATTTATGTCAGCCATCTGACAGGGTGAGATGTACACAGACATGACCTGACTGCAAACTGCAGTGTCCCCATCACAGTAAGCACAGACAATATTTGTATGTGTTTATTCTGGGCTCTGACAGTCTGGCTTCATCCTTTCACAGCATTTCTGCCTCCCTATTATTGGTGCCACATGAGGGAGTCAGAAGTATGCTCCCATTTGCACTGTGAACAGATGGACTTGTACTCGGCTGAAGAACAGCAGTAGAAGCACAAAGGTGGTACTGTTCTGCCCTACCATGTGGGTGTCAATCCAAAGACATGAACCTGCTCAGTGTTTCTGTGGTCAGTTTATACTGCTCTCTCACTCCACCTCTCAGCTGAGAGGCTGCATGACACCACATTCTCCTTTATGTTGGCACTGGCAACCTCCTTCTCAGCAGGGTTTAAGAGCAGCTCAGGCTATTGGCATGCCTGTGCAATTGTTAGTCCTGACACAAAGAGGGCAGAAAGAACACAAGCAAGGAGCACGAGGGAAGGAAGCATGGATTTAGGCTGACTCAAGCCATGTGTGAAGGCACCCCTCTAGACCATAGCACTTAATGAGATCTAACACCCTGAACAGTTAATTACCCTGAAAAAGTTTGATGTACAAGTGCAGCTTTTGCCAGTTTGAATATGTGTGCATATTCCCAGCATTGCAGGGAAGAAAGTGATAAGAGCATAGTGCTTGCTTTGTACATTCTTCCATCCCCATGCTCCTTTTTTAGGAGGAAAAAGAGATAGATGGCCTGCAGCCATCATTCATATACTTGTCTCTGCATGCATGTGCATACTCAGGACAAACCAGAGAGGTTTTCCACTCAGAGATGATCTTTATATGTGTTGTGCCTTACACAAATCTCATCACAAATACGGAAAACCAGGGAGCAGGGGAGAAATTCTTTGGAAGCACATCAATAGGCCCCAAAATGACTACATTCTAAGACTGAAAATGGAAGCAGAACTAAAGTAACTTCATTACAGGCTGTTTGGATAACGTGTTGACAACCTAATCTGAACATACGCCTTTGAATTTTGTTAATTACTCACCAACAATTTTGGTTTTACACCATTTAATGAATCGAGTGAGATGTGGAAAAATGATTACGAGTCCAAGAAGTACATAAGACTGTGGAAAAGAAATGAACAGTTTAAATATAGTTACAAAAATAGAAATTATCTTCCAAGTTTAATATGAAACTATTACTCTCAATCTTATATATAATCACATTGAGAAAAACAAATACTGACTTTACAACCTGAAGAAAGCTCAGTTGAAATGAACATCGACATCCTGAATATTGCATGTAGAACCAAATACTGCTTTTTGACAGCTAATTTAGTACCAGTAATGAAGCAAACTAAAAGAAGGTAAATAATTCTGCTGACAAAAAATGTAGGAATGATTGCTTTGGGAGTTGAAGAACTATCCCACGTGATTCTTATCCCACATTTCTTATTTGAGATATTCTATGACTCTACGATTTATGTCACTAAAACCCATTGGTGGGTCCTACGTGGTTCAAAGGCTTTGCACAGGTCTAAGCACCTAAGCAACTTGGAGACTAATTTCACTGTTGCAAATATTAAAAAAGCCAAACGACCCACTAGTGAACAGGGTGAGGGAGAAGAGGAAAACATTTTCAGATAAAATTATGCCTTTTCACCTTTGGACTCATAACTGCCCCTTTCGTCAGCTGCAACCTGATTCCTCCCAAATGTGAGTATTATTTAAACCCTGCCAATTCTGTGGAATCTTTCTCAAAATTCAGTTAAATCCATCTTTTCCTAAAGAACAAGAGGAACAGAAGCTCAGGATACACTCAAAAACTAGATTTCAGTTCCAAGTAGGGGTTCTGAAAAAATAATAACAGCTATTACTAAGTAGGAGCAATTCACTGCCATTAAATAAAGATGGAAGTGAAAAAAGGCTGTGAAAAAGCAGGCCTTAGCCAAAATAATTTGGTTTGAGATGAGGCTGCCTAACTGGTCTGTTTATTCTGTTTTCTCTTACAGTCTAAGTTAGTGCAGCAATTGCATTCACTTGTCTTCAGTTTGTGCAATGTGGTGTTTATTTCATGTAACCTTCCACATTACCTCACCTACTTCTGATGAGTAAGATACTAAGCTAAAGTTTAGAAGACCTGCTTAAAAGAAAAAATCAGGTGTAGCAAGTAAGGTTAATTTTGTAGCAGAATAATCTATTTAAACTATATGAACTCATGGATCAAGTTACAGATTGATTGGTCTGAATTGAACATATTCAGTGCAAAACAGCAGCCACAATACCACAGAACAGGCAACCGAGAAAGTCTGCATATTTAACATGGACATCATTATTTTCATACACAGTCCTAAAGACAACTAATATAAACTGCTGCATGGAGGTTTTTGGCTAACTAGGAGAACTTACCAAAGGAATAAAGAAAAAAGAAAAGATGGCTGCTAAAAAGCATAAAACTGGTCCTCTTAGGATAATCTTTAAGATATGACGTTTATAGAAATTCTGATTTTCAGACTCCTGTATCTGTTGATTCAGTAAATGTGGGTGATAGAATCCATATGCTACTATCACGGCCTGCAAGGAGAAGAGAAGTGCTGAACTTATGCAGTATTTCAAATATAAAACATAAAGTTATAAATCAACAAATTCCAAAACACCATCAGACTTATTTTTCACTCCCATACAGAAGGTTGGTCTTAGAAACTCTGAGATTTCACAGTGCACTGTACATCAAGATTTTAGTCTCCTCTGCAGAGCCTGTGTTCCCTCATCCACCACTGCACAGCTCAGAAAGAACCTCAGCAGGAAAAGTAAATTGCAATTTCCCCCAGGCATTTTTAGAAAGAGTAGGAAAGGAACTCTGTGGAGATCAGCTGATTTAGTTGGATAAAACAGCTTCACAAGACAGTGGAAATGCAAACTTTCATCTTACATACAGATACTGTGTTATCACAACAGGCACAACTTTGAAAAAGAATGCTATACAAACAACACATTTAGCAAGTTATACCCCTAGGTAAGAAACTTCATTTTACTTCTACCCAAGAAACTCTATTTAAAAGCAAAAATATAAATGGATAGCTCCAATACCTGTATAAGGCCAATGACAACAGCACAGACACTGAACAGGAAGATGCCAAAAGGTACCTCTGGAAAGGAGGCCATTAAGGAAAACTGGAAAAAAAAATGCAACTGGATCAAATATTTAATTAAGAAACAATGTAGGAATAACAGCAGAGAAATGGAAGCACTCTTCATTCAATACTGAAACTCAAAAACCTAAACAATAATTTGCATTTCACTATAATTCCACTAAATGCAATTTCTAGCCACAGATACATGCAGGCATCCCAACCAAAGTCATCTGGAGAGATGGCTTTGCTCTGATGTTGATACTGCTCAATTTTAACCACTCTGACACTATGTCTCCATAATAACCACAGACTGGCCTGTAGCTGAGCATAAAGTTTAACTGGTTTTGGTGGACATGACGTTCATAGCTGTGAAACTTGTTGATATTAGACAAATTAAACCATTCAAAAAAGTACCCTCTATCTGTGGCTCTGTGTTGTCAATTTCTGCAGTTTCATTGGTGGGGGAGGGAAAGCAGGGTGTAATATTAAAGTAATATTGGCAACTTTCCAAAAATTATTTCAGCTTCAAGGCCAAGTAAAAGTTAAGTGCTCTTGCAGATAAAGATTGCTTTATTGACCACAGCCTTATTTTTTGCAGACTAATATTTAACACACATATATCCACAGAGAAACAGGTGCCTGCCTTACACATATAACAGCCAAGATGCATTTTAAGCAACTATTTTATTCTGTTCTATAGTGTTCAGTTGCAAATATTCTTTTTAGGTCATCTGACCAAAAATTGTGCAGATTTGAAAAATGAACATCAGCTGCCAGAATCAACCTTGCTGAGTAAGTCAAAAGCAATACCACAAACTGTGTCTAGATTACAAAAGGAAAATGTTCTATCATCTAAAGAGGAGTCTGAAATACAGTTTTATTTATCTTACCAAAGGCAAAATTCAGACAACTTTGACCTTTTTCAATACAGTTGCTCTTTTAAAAGAAATCATGGGAAATTTTGACCATGAGGGTGGTGAAACACTGGCACAGGTTGCCCAGTCCCTGGAAACACACAAGGTCAGGTTGGAAGGGGCTTTGAGCAACCTTATTTAGCTGAAGATGCCCCTGATCATTGCAGGGGCTTGGATTAAGCGACCTTTAATGGTCCTTTCCAACCCACACTATTCTATGATTCTATGATACTATGACTTTCTATGACTATCATTTTTCCTCTAGAATACTTATTTTCTGCCAAGTCTAAAACATGAAATATTGAAGGTTATAACATACCCTCATGAATTTTAAAGAAGCAAGTCTTACTATTACAATGGATTCAGGGTTAATATTATAGTAACACTTTCCTGGGTTTCTGAATACTTTGGTAAAGGTTTTCCAAACGAATAAAGAAAAAAACCACTGCAATTTAAACATATATCACATTTTAGAAAAGTACTTACTGTATATGGCAAGAAGGTTATGATCATCATACAAGCCTAAAACAGAAAAAAGCATAGTGAAACACTAGGTAAAAATACAAAGCAAGCAATGCCCTCATTGAAGATGTGTCCAGAAAATACAAACAGATCAAATGCTTGTGCTGCATCATGAAAAATACCCCCATTTCTGAAGTTGCTGAGCTTTGACTACAACAAATGGATAGTTTTGTACACATCTTTCATGTTTGCTATCCAAACTGTACAGGCAGATTTTAGAAAACACTACAGTTTTGTTACCTTTTACACAGGTAAAAGTTTCGCTACGGTTTTTAACAGACTTCTTTCTAAAGTAGCAATGGTAAATGTACCATACCTTCTAAACAGGTGTTTCTGATTTGTCAAGAACATTCATCTCTGATCACAAATAGTTCATATATAAAAAAAAACAAAACTAAAAAAAAAAAACCCAAACTAAAAACAACACCTCAAGCACAAAGAAATGCTCTGCTTTGAAAGCTACATTAGGTAAGAATTACAGGACTTAAGCTAGTCCTCTAAAAGAATTTCCTGTACTGTTATCTCATGGAGCTTAACCAGTGCTTTTATTAACGAAATTAAATTAACTCTGTGTCAGAGAACAGAGTTTTAAATATAGATAAATACTCAGTTCCCTCAGATGAACTTCAGACCAACCTGGTGCAGAGCTTCTTTTGGCTTATATTAAAACATTTGGAAGTTAAAAGCAAGTTATTTATCAATCAGTCACCTTGCAAAGGAGGAATTAGAGACCTTTGTATCTTCCTGACTTGGAAATTTGGCAGAGTGATTAAAAACTTTCAGATATTCACAGACACACTTAAGAAAAAGTGATCCAGTGCTTGCCAGTTAAACATCCAGCGCGTCTGACAAGACTTACCAGATTCAGAAGAGCCAGGACATCATCTATAAGCTCTATGACCTGAAACAATCTGTCAAGGCAAGGCAAGGTATCATGAACAAGCCAACTCCCAAAATATATTTTACAATACTATATATAAACTGTGCATTTATAGTATAGGGGAACCTGACTTTCTTTACTCCAGAATTAATACAAGTATTTCAGGTGAGACCAAAACTCATTTACCTCAAACATGGAAGTAATTTGTTAGAAAACTCTGAAGAGTGAGATACAGTCAAGGTCAGTCATGGAGCAGTTATTAAGAACTCAGTTTCCATTTGAATGACAGAGTATTATCAGAATGTTAAGGCTTAAAATTATTTATCTTGAGATACAGCATAGTTATTATCACACAATGTAAAGCTTTGCTTGCAAACTTCCCCACACCTTGTTAAAGAAATTAACTCATCCATGAAACTGTGACTTAGAATCAACAGAATCCATCAGCTTCCACAAAACCCTATGCTATTCAAAGACTATGCCTCAGCATTTACTTATGCAAGCAAAGAAAAGCAATGTGATAACAGCACCAATGTGAGGTATCAGCTTCAAATATTGAATTACAGGTGGCACACCTTGACTGCAAAGCAGTCAATCCACTTGCACAGTAACATTTGTAAATTTAAAAATTCCAACAAAAACTGCCATGGTTCCAGTATGTCAATTCTTTTTTAACTACCAAGACAGGGCAGGTAAGGGTGCCCACAGCTCTATAAAATGCAGAACATTAAAACAGATAAAATGAAACGTTATAATTGATTTTGTGAGTAGCACTGCTGAGGACAGAGACAAGTTTATGGGCAGCTGTACTGTATCAGTTCCTCTCTTGTGGAACATGCAAGTTACAAAGTCATGCTTTTACAGCATAATTAGAAGTTTCATTGCATCTAAAATATGAAGCAAAATGAAAAGTAAAAAGATACATGCTTGTTCTTCTCTGTCTCACTATGTCAGTGGTGTAGGAGTAGTTATTCAATGCTAAGGGTAGAATTTCTTTACAATGATTTTTCAATATTATTTAACAACAGACAATTCAGAAGTATGTCAGCAAGACAGAAATGTATCAGACACCTGGTTATCTCCTGTACTTTTAAAAATTAGTTTTTCTTCAACTTTGGAGTTAGACATATTCTTCCTACCTGACATGAGCTGCCCATGCCACTGTGACTATTAAGAAGGTCATCAAGTAGACCGCAATTTTTGCTAGAAGAAGTTGCTGAACACTTTCACCTAATTTCTGCAACAGAGAAACAAAAGTTAAATGTTACATTTTTGAATTATTACCAATATCTGCAAATGAGAAATTACATGCCTCCCAAAAATGCAGTTCTCTTCCAACAATCTTTTCAGTACCTTGCAGAAGAACTGGTTTATCAGAAGCTTATTAAGCAGGCTGAAACATGGCATATGATGTATCAACACATCTCTTCGATCTGTAAAAGGGCTTCCCAATACTCTGTTCACCTTGTGATTCACTTACGCACCCTCTCACCACTGTTACTGTGATAATGCATTTCAGAGCAGGACTGGTCACAATGTCCCTCTTTTATTTTCACAGCACTGACTTCTGGAGTAGAAGCAGCACACAAGTTTTCACGTGATGGTTAGCAAGGTGGAAGGAGAGGGCTTAACCTCTGCAAATTTTGCATGTACCACTACAGTGGCTTAAACAGACCCATGCAGCATATTTGCTCTGTTACACATCATACTTGAGTTTCCTAAACTGAGACAAAAGGTCTGTTTTTAAGAGCAGAAAAACACATCATGATAAAAGAAAAAAACCTGTAAATTTTCTCAAATTGTTTTGTTTCCTAACTTCCCTGTTTTTTTCAGAATTAATTTATTTTCTGTAATCTTCTTTTCCCACCTTTGCTAATTCAGATCACGTTTATTATTGACCTGATTTTATAGAAGCACAGAAGATGCTGAGTTGGAAGGAACCCATCAGGGTTATCCAGTCCAACTCCTGGCCCTGCACAGGACACCCCAAGAATTCCACCATGTGCCTGAGAGGTTGTCCAAATGCTTCTTGAACTCTCTTAGGCTTGGTCTTGTGACCACTTCCATAGGGAGCCTGTTCCAGTGCTCAACCACCCTCTGGTGAAGACCTTTTCTTTATATCTAACCTAAACCTCCCCTGACACAACTTCAGGCCATTGTCTGTCATTGGTCACAAGAGGGAAGAGATCTGATCTGGCCCTCCACTTTCCCTTGTGAGGATTTTGAAGACCCAATGAGGTCTCCCCTCAGTCTCCTCTTCTCCAGGCTGAACAGACCAAGTGCCCTCAGCTGCTCCCCACATGGCTTCCCCTCCAGACCTTTTGTCATCTTTGTTGCCTTCCTTTGGACACTTTCTAACAGCTTAATTTCTTTCTTACATTGTGGTGCCTAAAACTGCCACAATATTGGAGGTGAGGCCGCCCCAGGTCAGAGCAGAATGGGACAATCCCCTTCCTCAACTGGCTGGTGATGCTTTGCCTGATGCCCCCAGGACAGGGTTGGCCCTCCTGGCTGCCAGGGCACTGCTGACTCACATTCAACTTGCCATCGACCAGGGCCCCCAAGTCCCTTTCTGTGGTGCTGCTTTCCAGCCTCTCATTCCCCAGTCTGGACATACATCCAGAGTTGCCCCATCCCAGGTGCAGAATCCAGCACTTTCCCTTGTTGAACTCCATACAGCATCCAAGTCATTGATGAAGATGCTGAAGAGAAGTGGGCCAAGGATGGAGCCCTGCAGAACCCCACTAGTGACTGGACACCAGCCTGATGTTACCCACCAACATTCAGACTGCACTACATAAGTAGCTTCTCTAAGTGACGATGTATTACCAAGAAGAGCAGATGCTTTCTGAAAGACGTTTTGGTCAGATGGGCAATTTCTACTTCATAGAAAAGTAACTAAAATCTGTGGCCTACAATATACAGCTTATTCATGCTTTATGTCTCAATGTATGCAGATAACATGGGTCTTTGGTATTTAAATTTTCACCCAGAGTTCACCAGGTCATCCCCTATGCAAAATTTCTACTGGGCTTAATGTTACTTAACGGTTTCAGCTTTTTAAAGCCTGGAACTCAACATGAAGCAGGACTGCTATATGAGGATGCTATATCTACTTGTGAGATCACGAGAAACAACAAAACACACGTGATACCTGATCAGGATGTATTTTCGTGTGAGCCACCGGCAAAATCTGAAATAACAAAATGCTTATTAGTACATGACATTCTTTTTCTTGTTAAGAGCTTCACTTAAAACGTAACAAACTTCGGGTGGCCGCCAGTATTGCCGGATGGCGTGACCACGAGCAGCTTGGGAGTCACATCCGCTTTTGGGCCAGGGCCGGCACCGCCGACACTGCGGGGCTCGGGGACCGCTGCCCGATGTCGCGACAGCGCTGCGGGAGGGGCCGGGCCCACGGAAGCACCGGGCGGGCCGGGCAGGCACGGGCGCGACCCGGAAACCCGGGACCAGCTGCGGCCGCTCCAGCACTCCCTCCTTCCCTCCCTCCCTCCCTCCCGCCGCCGAGCGCTCACCATCACGGTGGCGATGATGGAGAGCAGCGCATCGCTGTAGGCCAGCAGCCGGTGCGACGTCTGGGTGCTGCAGCTGCCCGGCTCCAGCTCCAGCGCCCGGGCGCGCTCCGCAACCTGCGGAGCCGACATGGCCCCGGTGCGCCCCGCCCGCGGCGGCGGCGGGGGCGGTGCTTCCCCTCACGGCCCCGCGGAGGGGCGGGAGCTGCCGCCTCCTCTTCGGGTCCCGTACCGGGTCAGCGCTGCTCCTGGTGGTTACAAACATGCGTGAGAGAATGGCGATGTTGCTGAGTGTTCGGCGGCTGAAGAAGCGATCATCATCATCATCATCATCATCATCATCATCATGGCTAGGCTTCACGAACGAAGATTTGGGAAGGGCTCTACCCACGTTTGTTGCAAGCGCGTTGGTGGCTAAAAAGGCCAATACGAGATAGACATGTCCGGTTGCAAAAAGCACAGCAGAAAGACTCCTTAGGAGGTATATTCTACAAGGCTCGATTCTTTCTGCGTTGTCTTTTCTCCTCAAGAGTGATCCTGCGTGCTTTCTCAAAAGCATCAGCAGCGTTATAGATGGTGTGTCTCCAGGCCTCCCAGTTGGAGGCCAGAGTAGACCAGTTATGGTGATCAATATGGCCACAGCTGAGATGCTGTTTCAGGGAGTCCTTGTATCTTTTCTTTGGGGCTCCTCTCTTGCGGCAGCCGGTGGCAAGTTCACCATAAAGCAGGATCTTAGGGAGGCGGTGGTTGGTCCTTCATCCTGGAGACGTGCCCTGCCCATCGCAGCTGTGTTCTCAGCAACATGGCCTCAATACTTGTGATTGCTGCTTGTTCAAGAACAGATGTATTGGTCACATAATCTGACCAGTGAAGAAGCGATACTCTGCCTTTAAAAGGCCTTCCAGTTGATCTCTCCATTTTCCAATTGCAGCATCCCGAGTCCAGTGACACGGATGGTGTTTTCCACGCTCGGCCAAGGAAACATCAGTGGAAGAGGCAAAGGAACACATGACTCTTGGAGAACCAATTGATATTCCTCGAACAAGTTTCATTTTTAGAAAGGGAAAAGCATTGCCAGCAGGTCGAGGGAGGTGATCCTGCAGCTCCACTCAGCCCTGGTGAGGCACATCTGGAGTGCCCTGTCCAGTTCTGGGCTCCTCAGGACAAGAGGGACATGGAGCTCCTGGAGCGGGTCCAGCAGAGGGCTGTGAAGGTGATGAGGGGACTGGATCATCTCTCTTACGAGGAAAGGCTGAGGGAGCTGGACCTGTTCAGCCTCGAGAAGACATGACTGAGAGGGGCCTCATCAATGTATGTAAGTGTCTAAAGGGGGGGGATGTGCCAAGAGGATGGATACAGGCTCTTCTCAGTGGTGCTGAGCAATAGCACCAGGGGCAACAGTCAGAAACTGGAACACAGGGAATTTCCACACTATTTGTGCACCTGGGATCTCAGTGAACATAACCAGACTTATAGTGCCTAGTTGGTTATAATCAGAAATGAAGCCTAGTGACACCCAGCCCCTCTGATCTCCCAAGACCATAGAGTTTATTTTCTGCCATATTTCTATACTTTTGATGCAGGACTCAGAAAATATTGACTGTTCTTTGTAATTTTTTTTTCCTTTTACTTTCAGTCTTTTGGAGTATACGAGTACCCTACTGGGGAATATATGTTGAGTGAGAATATTGTATAAGACACAATCACAGAATACGTAAGGTTGGAAGGGACCACCAGAGGTCATCTGGTCCAACTCTCTGCTCAAACAGGGTCCCTTACAGCTTATTACTCAGGACTGTGTCCATAGGTTTACCTCCAGAGCAGAAGACTCCATGATCTCTACGGACAACCTGTTCCAGTGCTCAGTAACTTGCACAGTAAATGAGGTCTTCCTCATATTCAGGTGGGACTTCCTGTGCATCAGTTTCTGCCCATTGCCTCTCATCTTATTGCCAGCACCACTGAGAAGAGTCTGGATCCAACCTCTTGGCACCCACCCCCTTTAGATACTTATATACATAGATGAGGTTCCCTCTTAGTTGTCTCCTCTCCAGGCTGAACAGGCCTGGTTCCCCCAGCCTTTCCTCAAAAAAGAGAGACTCCAGTCCTCTCGTCATCTTTCTTGCCCTCTGCTAGACCAGTTCCAGGAGCGCCTTGTCTCTTGTACTGAGGAACCCAGAACTGGACACAGCACTGCAGATGTGGACTCACCAGGGCACAGCAGAGAGGGAAAATCAGCACCCTCGACCTGCTGGCCATGCTCTTCCTAATGCGCCCCAGGATCCCACTGGCCTTCTTGGCCACACGGACACACTGCTGGCTCATGGAGAGCTTGTTGTCTGCCAGGACCCTCAGGTCCTTCTCCACAGAGCTGCTTTCCAGCAGGTCAACCCCCAGCCTTTACTTGTGCCTGGGGTAATTCCTCCCCAGGTGCAGGACCCTTGCCTTTGTTGAACTTCAGACATTTCTGCTCTGATGATCCCTCCAGCCTGTCAAGGTCCTTTGGAAAGGCTGCATGATACCTCTTGGGTATTGGCAACTCCTCCCGGCTTTGTGTCATCATTGAACTTGCTGAGGAGGCATCTGCCCCTTTATCCAAGTCACTGATGAACAAATTAAACAGTACTGGGCCCAGTATTGAACCTTGGGGAACACCACTAGTGACAGGCCTGCAACTAGACCCTGTGCCACTGATCATGGTCCCCTGGGATCTGCTGTTCATTCACTTCTCAATTCACTTCACTGTCCACTTGTCCATCTTGCAATTCCTGAGCTTACTTGTCAGGGTATTGTTAGAGAAAGCCTTGCTGAAGTTAAGGTAGACAATATCCACTGCTGTCCCTTCATCCATTCAGGTGATTGTCCTATTGTAGAGGGCTATCAGGTTAGTTAAGCATGATTTCCTTTTAGTGAATCCATGCTGACTACTTCTACTTGTCAACCATGTAGATAGAAATGGCCTTCAGAATGAGCTGTTCTGTCACCTTTCCAGGCGTAACAGTAAAGCACAAGTGGTTTAGAATGTAGTGTAATAAGGATTAATGATTGGGTAGACTGAAATTACTGATATGAATGTTTTTCACTGCTTTGTATGAAGTGTTTTATGGAACATGTAACTTGAGTTTGAAGTGCATTTATTACACAGAATTTGAATACTTCCAGGCAGACAAATCTCTATATGACTAGTTTAGTTTTTTATTGTAGCATAATAAATTCTGATATGAAAGAAAGGCAACGAAATAGATGAGTTAATGGATTTCATAGGGCATTTCTGATAATCCTTAACTGTGGTTTAAAGTCTTCTCTTTATTGCTCTCCTCCACAAACACTTAAGCAACCATTGTCCTCTGGAGAACCGATGTTTTTCTGGTGTTACGTACAGAAAAATTTTGTTCCTAGGATTTAAAAAAAAAAAAAAGACGAAAAGGAGTGCAGATGGTCTCTTTCCTTCAACTAAGTCACCTCTTCATGTATCCCTTTCCAGAGGGCTGGTTTTCTCTGAGAGTGACAAGCCTCTTGCAGCACAGTAGCTACCACCTGAGTTACCACAGTTAGGATGTGCCTTCTCCAGGCATTGCAGCGGAGATACAATTTTGCTTTATTTTTTTGAGGGTTGGCTTTGTCTCTTTTGTTTAAGTGCCTTGTCTTCATTACTGCTTTTATTACTTCATATACCTCACTACTGGGAAGTGTCTTGAAGTGAAGGCATGCTGCTTCCTAGCACTGAAGACTTCTTTGCAGAATGAACACACATCTCTTGTGAGATGTTTGCTGCTGGTCCAGTAAGGAGTGTGGTTTGCTTGTGATGGCCAGTTGTAAAGCCTTCTGTTGTCACTGAAGTTTGTCCTGCATCTCAGTGCCACTCTTGCTGATGTTTAACATGCCTAGGTTATGGAGCAACATTTTCAGAAATGACATATGATTTAGAGAAGCTGAGCTCAACAAAATGTATTGCAGCAGCGTAGAGCTGCTCAGCAGCACAAGGGTTTTTAAGACTAGACGCACCTGTTGTGCCTAGGCAGCCTTTTGATACTGTGCTGCACTCAGGTGCTCAGGTGTGTTGTTACACTATGTTGCCTATGTATATGTATGAAATAAGCCAAAGGGAAATAGTGCTTCCAAATAGGCAGCGCTTCCTTGCTTAGTTTGGATACTTGAGTCTAGCTGTTCCCTACTAGTGTCTCTCCATCAAGGCAAATGGTAGGAGAAAAGAGGTTTGTAAAATGAATTGTGAGAGCCTCTCCATTAACAAGTTTAAGATTCATTGAGCTAGAGCATAGCTTTTAGTCTCAGAATTCAAGGTAGCTTATAATGAACCCACTGTCTTCATCCCTGTTTCTACAGAGCATGCTGTTTTGTTGCTCTACAACTCCTGACTTAGCCTCTGACATAAACAGTATTGTGGAAGAAGAGCACAATTCTTACCACCTGGAACTGTTATCAACATTTGTTCTCAGGTAAAGAGATTTCTGCACAGTTCGCTACTGCAGATGAGCACGATCTGTGGATACTGTGCCTAGTTGAAAACATCATTTGTCCCTACAAATTCAGATAACATCTCAGTGCTGAGATAACATCTCATCTTGAAGTGCTTTTTAGTTAGCAATTAAGAATGGAGGCTCAGGGAAGTGTGCAAAAGTAGGAGGTTAACCACACATAAGAGTCTTATGAAAGAAGTTTCTGTAGCAGTGCATAGAAAGCAGTAAAAGCCACACAGATCAGTCTTAACCGATTGAACCTCCGAGGAGCAAACAGGCAGGAGCAATTACGTCAGCTGTTTGCACAGGCTCATTAACCTTTCCACTTCTCCTTCTGCTTGTGCTTGTTCCGTAGTCCAGTTGCTTCAGGTCTTTCTCATTTACAAGCTTGTGAAAGATACAAAGACATGTCAATTCACACCACAAAAAAAGAAAAACGATTTCTTTTTACCTCAGAATCTGTTGCTGAAGGACATTCTGGTAAGTTAAAATTCTGATTATATCTTTGTTTTTATTAATACTTCTCAGTGAAGAATGCTATCTGATGAAAGTTCAGTCATATCTCTTGCAATGGAGAAATTAATGGAAAAACCCAATAGATTATTTTTAATAGATTTCAGATTAGTGTCTTTGTTTACTTGACTAGAATTTGTCCTATTTGTTTAGTATGCAATATAATCTGGTATAGATAACTTAAAAAAATTTTCTTGAGAAAAGCATGGATTGGTCTTGTACAGGTAGACTTGCGGCTGCCATGTATACTGGGATTACAATTTTACTTTTTATTCTGTAATGAAAAAAATAATACTTTATGCACATGTATATTATAGGTGGTCATTGAACTCCGAATTTCTGAAATGTTTGGAATAATAAGCATTAATTTTCATCAGAGCTCTATTCCAGTGACTGCTATAATACTGCACATGTCTATTTGTCACATTGCTCTCTCTAACACAAGTTTGCATATGGTGTAGGATGTACAAAACCATTGAATTTTCCAGGTCTGGAACTGCAGACAATGCTTCAGCTCTAATTGCTGTTCACTAAAATCAGCTATTTTTTGTACAGCTTTGTTTAAACCAATATGTACCTGGAAGCTATGTTAACTGAGGGACTGGAGGAAGTTTGGACCTCCAAGAGGCACAGTAATGACTCAAATTTACAGTAAGAGTAGTAACAGTTCCTTCTGTGTCAGTACCTTCATATGGAGCATTTTCATGTTTAGACTAAAAGAAGCATTACTTCTTACTTTTTTCACAGTAGAAGGAAAGACAAAGAAAAATAGTGAGAAAAAAAGTGTGGTGTCAAACATGGAACATTTGCGGACAAGTTTTTTTGTGTATCCATATTCTCAGGACTCTTACTCATTAGGTGGGAATGGTACAGCATGAAACCAGTTATACCAGCCTGTCTGCCTGACTCCTACTGAACTGTCCAACTGCAAGACCACTGCAGCATGTGATACCATATCTTGAAACACCACAACCACTTGTTTGCTTTAAAACAGTGCACTGGTTGTTGTAATTGTGTATGCAGCTGAAGGCAGTAAAACTTAACAGTTGTTGCAGGTTATGCCATTGCTGCTTGAGCATTGGACCCTTCGGTGTGGATCGATTTCACAGTCTTCAGAACTCAGTTTGTCTCAGGGTATCAAACTAGCCAGGCGGCAAACTTTGGAACCAGGATTTGCAATCTTTGAGTAAATGTGCTTGCAAGAAATTTCAGGAAGATAATGTTTAAGCTATGAAATCATGCAGCTTTACAGCTATCAAGTTGGTGTGGATTTTGTTCCTTTGTTCTGTTTTGCTTTTTTTTCAAGCCTCTAAATTATTGGACTTATTTTGCAAATGGTCAATAAGTGCACAGTGAAATGTGTACTTTCAGCTTGTTTGGGGAAAATGCTAGAAACAGAACATAAAAGACACAGAAGTTGCTGATTCGGGTTGTGAAAATTATGCCAGTGAAGAAGCAACCTCTACCCTTCCATAAAAAATCTCATGCTGACACTGAAGTCACTGTAGCCTGTATGAATAGAAGGGGCACATGTATTTTTAGCATTCGTGCTTTGCTTTTGGTTTTAGTTTGTATTTGAGTGTGGTGATATTGATAGCATAATGGTTTATCTATTCAAAGCTACAGGCTAGCACATCTCACTTTTCCTTGCTTTTAGATTGTACTGTAAGATATTACCCTACAGTTCTTTTCCTAAAATTCAGTTTACACTTAGGCTTTGCATTGAATTACAGTCCTTTTGTGGTACAGAGTAACTCTAGTCTTGTCTTATAATTTCATTCTGATGTTTGCTTGCTTCCAAACTAGATTATCTGTAAAAGTAAATAAGTAGTTTAAGTTGGTGTGGACATTCAGTTATGATTCTACATTAATTTTCTCAGTGGGCCCTTGAGAGAAGTTATTTTGGATTGGCAATTACATGTATAATTACACAGACTATTACAAACCATACAGGCACCTCACTTATTGATACAGACAGTGTTGTAGATCCAGCTGTGCATCTGTGTGGCTGAACGTATTTTCGATAAATTTTTTCTGTAATGATGGTGGGTGAAAATTAATTCATATTCCTCATGTTGATTCTGCATGAGGATATGCAACCTTTCAAGCATGTACTTTGGAAGTAATAACATGGATTGCTTTTACCTGGTTCCATTTACATTATTGAGATATAATCAATTTGTCCACAAAATTTTTCATTAACTTTTAACAAGTCAAATGTGTTTGGCATCCTGAGGTCTTATTTGGACAACGGGTCACAGGTGCTAAAGACAGAATAGGTAAAACTTTTTTCTGCAGTGCTTTTTTCCTAAAACAGAAAGACCAGCTCTCAGAAATAACTGTGAAAACTTGTGAGCGGCCAATGTTTGTCCCTGGGAGAAAATTTGCAGAAGCTTTTCTAAACTTGAATGAGCCAGATAGCAGTGCATATTTGCAGGAGTGGACTTTGATATGCTGTACCCTTTGTAGGGAGGGCAATGTCTCTTGTCATCTGAAAATGTTCACATGTGAGATTTCAGAGATCCACGCTGCAGGTGCAGAAGGGATAAACAGTACTGGAAATGCAAATCTCAGACAGCTATAAGATGTAGATTAAAACAAGTAATTCATACAGAAAACGCAATACAAAGTTTAAAATAAAAGAGGAGAAGAATGCAAAGCTGCTACAGAAAGGTCTTAGCTTAAATACTTTCAAAACTACTACATCTTCTGTTCTCCTGAAATGATTATTTCAGGATGTCTTTGCAAGCCTTTTTCATTGTCCCCTCACTGGGAGGCTGCTGGCCTGTGCAAATGACAGTAAAATGTCAGATAGAAGTGACTTGAGGAGAGAAGTGAAAACAGGGTAAGACGTACCTTTCAGAACATAAGTTGGCAAACTTGCTTCTTGGCAGATGCCCTATAAACAGAATTGCCCACCGGGAATTAGATTTTATTAAGAAATCAATTTTTTTAATTACAAAAAGAAATGTGATGTCTATCTTATTTTTATCTTCTAGATAAGATATGTGATCAGATAAGTGATGCTGTTGTAGATGCTCATCTCAGTATTGATCCAGATGCCAAGGTTGCCTGTGGTAAGTACAATCCAGACAGAAAAACAGATTAATGAAGTACAGCAAGTAGTCGATATTAGTATAGTATCCTTTGATCCAAAATTCTTCCAATAGCTGGCTGTCAGTCAAGATTTCCACAGTCATTCAAGAGGCCAGCTTTGGCTCACTGATTCAGAGGAGAAGAGAAGGCAGGAAAAACCTGCAAAAAAATGAACAGAAATACACGTGGCTCAGTGCAAATTAAAAGTGATGAAATGTAAGAAGTAGAGCAGGAGAAGCCATTGGTATCAGGGAAAACTGCAGTTGTCAAAGATGATAATAAAGAGGACACTAAGAAAATCAGGGAAAAAAAGAACTGAGGAAAGATACATGTCAAGGTGCACGTCTTTATAGAGCGAATACGGAGGTGCCCGCTGTTCACAGAAGGATAAGTTCATTTGAATGTGATTCTGATCAAAGTGGCTTGCTTTTTTTGTGGGACTTTCCATTAGGACTATGCTGTATTCTGCATATATTAGCAATATCACCCACAAAGGCTGTGAACATATTATCCAGTTGGAATAAGCTGGGTTGCCACAGAGGAATACACACAGAAAGGGAATGTGTCTAAAGAGCTTTCCAAATACCGTAATTTTATTTTTAGAACAAGCCATCAAGGCCATAGTTACAGCGCAGAGGACTAGCTGCATCCCATAAACTCGGTGATCTAATATGACACTCCATCTGAAAAATTTCATGTGAACCTTGATGCATAGATGTGAGCAGTGAGGAGATGTGGAGGGAGGGGTTAGCATAAGTGTTAGACTTGATGAAGGGTGTATTTCAATATTGCAGGCAGTTATGGTTCCAAAACTGCTGAAAAGTTGAAGATGGTAACATAGGAATGCTGCAAAAATAACAATGAGAAACGTGATAAGAGATGTGAGAAACACCATCAGTTTGTCTTACCAAGACAGCAGACTGAGATGTGACATAATTACATAGATAGTAGGTCATATTGTCATAGTAAATTTTTTTGTCATTGTTTGCTATGTGTTTTTACATAAAATGGAAAAGTTTGGAAACCAAATGGACTCTTGAAAGAAACAAAGAAATAAAATACGAAGTGATTCTGCGCAAAATTTGCGATGAAATTGCACTGCTGCTTGCTCCAGGATCTTGTAGAAGCTAAAAGTTTTTGTGGTTGCCAAGGGCAACTGGATGAATTATGGTAACAAAAATATATCAAAGACTGGTAAAACCATCTGTTAATAAATGATGTCCCTTTAGCTTCAGGAAAATTCTGACCTGAAACTGTTGAAGACCAGACAATTACTTGGAGAAACAGCCAATACTTGATCTATTCTTATAAATATTTTCTCCTGACCAGTGTGGAGATAGGATAATTGGGTACAGGGGATCCCCACCACCTGCAGGCATTTAAATGTTCATATCAGATGAAGAGTGATTGCACACAGACCTTTAGGTATAAGGCTAAGGCTTTACACTGAGTTTCCCCTATGATTAGTCCTTTGCTTATAGAACCATCTTCAGGATCTCTTTGTGTGACTTAAAATAGTAGCAGTAAAATTCTGATGTTTCATATTTTCTCCAGAGTGTGTAGCAAAAACTGGAATGATTTTGCTCTGTGGAGAGATCACATCCCGGGCTATAGTAGATTACCAAAAAATTGTAAGAGACACCCTTAAGAGGATAGGATATGATGACTCTTCCAAAGGTGAGTGAGATCCTACATGTGTTCATTCTTAAGTCTGTTCTGCATGTGGCCAAAGTCATGTTCTTAATGGTCTTCTGGAGAATGAAGTGAAATATGTATTCAGGCCTAGGAGAAAACTCACAGATATTGTTGATACATAATTTTCAGTGTGTAGTATTGAGGGAGCTATTTTAAGGTGGCATACTTATAAAAGACTTATTCTTGAAAGAGCCAGGTATCTCTTGCTCCTCTGATGCAGAAGAGCTGGGTTTTGCACATATGTCAGAAGGTGGGTGCATCTGTAGGTTTGTGCTATGAAAGCTTTAACACTGGTGTTACTTGTCCTTGGGGTGCATAAGCCTGTGACACTTGAAGTTCACACAAATGGGAATTCTTTATGTATTCTTAACATATATCCCAAAGTAGTTTCCTTTCAGCAGTTGAAACATTTATGTGACTATTTCCCTTCAGTCTTCCCTTTTCATGCATGATATATACATTTTTTTCTCTAATTCTATTAAATCCTAGAACATACTACAAGAAAAACTGAATACTGGTTTCTGGTAACATTTTCCACACTCCTCTCCCAGATTTAATAGCAAATGGTTTGAACCCTAATAATAATAAACAATGTAACAAGCTTTGGTGGGGCAGCTTGTAAGATTACACTTATCCTGTCAGTTTCAAGATTTCAAGTTTGACCTAATAGCACTAACTTTCCCATATCCTGGAGCTGTTATATAAATGTGCTGATTGTCTGCTTCTGTTGGCAATAAAAAAAATGTAGTAAAGGAAGTTTACGTGCTTAGAGTTTTGAAAGTTTTAGCCAAGATAACTAGATAATCCTTAAAAACTTCTCTAGCAATTTGTGAACTCCCGGGAATGTATGACCTAACTTCCAAAAACTCCCTTCACTAGGACTGGACTATAAGACTTGCACAGTTTTAGTGGCCTTGGAACAGCAGTGTAAAGAGATCAAGGATGCTATCTCCCATGGCAAGTGTGATGATGACATTGGAGCAGGGGATCAGGTAATTCCAGGAACTTACTAAAATCTAGTTCATGTGCAAGCAATTGCAATTACATTGGACCGGAGGCTTTCCTTAAAAACTATTGTGCAAACTGTAAGAATTAGAACTCTTTTAATCACCAGAAGTGCAAAAAAGTATCACAGCCTCCACTAGTTTCAAGGAAAGTGGCTTTCCCTGTATCCAGTGGCCTTAATGGGGTAGAGTTACAATTTCATTTTTATCAGTTGTTTAGTTTCTAGTCTTTCAAGTCCTTGGTTAGTATTTACTGGTTTTACTTCTTAGGCAACAACTGCTGTGAGATTTCGGTTGTCATGTGTGGGGGGAAGACTAAGTAGTCCTAATGAGCTTTATGTGTATGAAGACTTGGAAGAGGGAACTTATGGATTTTTAAGGCAGAACCATTCTTGGGAACCAGCCCCTGCTGTGGCTTTGATTTTTGCACATAAATGTTATTTCAGGCTGGTTATATGTCAAAGGGTATTAACTCTGCACGTTGCTGCTGTCTCTTGCTAAGCTTGGGTGATTTTAAAGTACTATGTGGCAAAGACAAGTGCAGAAATGGAAAGAGAACATGGAAATGAGTAGCTTATTTTCCCATTTTTCAATGCAGTTCCCTGTTTTTCAATGTAGGGTTTGATGTTTGGCTATGCCACTGATGAAACTGAGGAATGTATGCCTTTAACAATCCTCCTGGCACACAAACTAACTGCAACTATAAGGGCTCTGGAACGGAATGGAACATGGCCTTGGGTTAGACCAGATGGCAAAACGCAGGTTTGTAACATAGATGCATAAACTGTAAAGGTGAGAAACAATAGCAATCATTTACCCCATGTGCTACTATATCAGAATTCATGTTTGTCAAAAATGGTGCTGTCATTATTATGATCCAAGGAGGTGTGAGTTTCATAAGGTACATTTGTATGTAGCACATATGATTTGTTTAAACTGTTCTGTCAGTGTCTTAGCAGGTCTCCTCAAAACAATACTTGTATTTTCCTTCTTTCCCCCCTGGATATTAAGAATATCAGCAAATTACCAATGATCAGCTGGATTTTTTTTTTCCTGAGCAAATATAACCACTGACAGCTGTGTTGCAGAGCTGAGTGGATGAGTCACTGAGCCTATTGTAAGTGTGATGCACTTTGGATGTCTCAAAGACAGTAAGTTCTGTCTTCCAGGCTGTAAAATCTGCAGGAAAGGAAAGGAAAGTCATACATGTGGCATTTCTAAGACAGTAAGATGTTTTAGTCTTAAGTTCTAGTTTGGAACTGCATTGGGTTATACTGCTGCTGTTGTTGCAGTATAACATGGATTTAATCCCTACATCTTGACAGGACTATGTGAACATGTGAATAAGCTGATTTCTTTATGATCTACCTATTCGAGCATGTCTGAAGGGTGGGAAAGTAGAGAAACCACCTTAGTCTGTAAGAAAACAGATACTAAGAGTGAAGCAATGCCAGTTAATATTTGCATGTACATAAAAGCCATGTACAATGGTTAGGAGCAAAGGATACAGCCTATCATCTGATCTACAGTTATTCATTTTAGCAGGGTTCTCTGAAATTTATTTATGCTTTACTTTGGTAATCTACTATCTGAAATTAGGTTAACATACCAAATCATGAATGATTTTACCATCATAGGTAAAATCATAGGATTTTGTAACTTCCTTGTTATTTTGCTTTTCTGTGGCAATATGTAATGTCCTTTAGTTAGTTCTTCTGGTAGTAGTACTTCAGTATTTTCTGTATTTCTTTTTCCTTACAATGACTTTAAGCATTGACAGCAATGCATCATTTTTCATCCCATTTCTCTTCACCTGTTTATTTTTGGCTGCAGAAAATAGCTGAGGTTCATTTGCAGCTTTCAGACTGGTTCTTTTGGCCCTGAGTGTTCACTGTCCTTTTTTTTTTCTCACCAGGTCACAATGGAATACAAGGAGTGTAATGGCACACTGGAGCCCATCCGAGTGCACACACTGGTGATTTCAGTAAATCATGCCCCAGACATAACACTGCAACAAATACGGGAGGAGCTAATGGAGAAAGTTGTTAAAAAAGTCATTCCAGAGAAGTATCTTGATGAGGACACCATTTATCATCTCCTTCCAAGTGAAAAGTTTGTAGAAGGTGGTCCTAAGGTATGGTACTTTGAAAAATGATAAACTATACAGACTTGGATTCTACTTTGCCACATGCTTGTGAATGTTCTCTTAAACAATAGTAGAGTGAACTAGAATACTTTTAACCAAGAAAGTCTATACATTTTTAAGGAAGCTTCAGTCATCTCTACTGGAGTTTTTTTACTGGGCAGCTGGTACCTAAACTGAAGCTCTACCTGCTTTAACAGCCAAATGTACAAATTCTTGGATCTTTGTCTTGCTTCTAGAAAGTATTTTAAATGAGCAAAAGCCAGTCCTTAAGTTACATGCTAAAATGTCTGACTGGAACTATCTCTTCACTTTCACAATAAAAATCAAAACCAGAAATAACAATAGATCTAATATCTACATTGAAATTTGTAAAGTGGAACAAATTTCAAGGGAGGCCTAATGTATTAAGTCTCAATAATCATTGGAATTTGATGCATGTTCTGCTTACCATGTGCTGGTACTAGATAAGAAGGTCATTGCTGTGAAATTGTAAAAAAATTATGTTACAGAAAACTGTACAGTTTTGTATGAAGAGTTCACAAGAATTAAAACTGCAAGGTGTGCTTATGATGACCCTGGGATGATGTAGGGATACCCCTTTCAATGAGAAAAAAATGTCAGCTTTGCTCCCATATTACTTATTTGGAGATATAAAAATAGTGGATTAGTGCAGTTTGTCTTCTTTTAGGATGGAATTTCTCTGCACTCTGGAGTTCATTTATCAGCACACCATTGCCAACTTTGCTAATCTGACAGAGAGGCAGTAATTCTCTGCTGGTTGAGCAAGTTGGATCAGTTCATCAAGTTGTAGGAGGCAGAAAAAAGTCTATGCAAGAGTATGGGACTCCATTATCAGGAGCACAGGAATGAAGGAAGAAGAGCAGTATCACTTTTGTCACTACTGGACCACTAATATGAACTGAGCTAGAGTTTCTCAATACTCATGTTCTGACAGCACTGAGTTGCAGTTACATGAAGCTCCTGCTTCCCATTTAGTATGGGTATCTAAGTGAAGCTTGTTAACCTTTTAGGTCATATGTGACCTGCTTTTGTTGCTTTAAGTTCTTGGCCTTCATCAAAGTGTTGCTGAATGAAGACTTTGTCTGGTAACCCAGAAACACTATTGCTGATTTGAAGTGAGCTTTCTTTTTGTCATGTTTACAGTTGTGCCACATTTTTAAAGATTTTCAAAAGTGACTGTAGCCCAGACAGCTTAGTACATCTCTGAAAAATATTCCAGCCATGTAGAGAACTCTTCCATTAAACAGTTGCATGCGAATGTGAACACTGTGAACAGAGTCATATCTGCACTGTTTGGCAATTACCAAACAAAGCTATACCCACTAACCTAATATGGGATTGGATGAACTATTGTGTCTCTGAATATACTCAGTTATTTGTCCTTCAGACTGATGCTGGACTGACTGGTCGGAAGATCATTGTTGATACATACGGAGGCTGGGGAGCCCATGGTGGAGGTGCATTCTCTGGGAAAGATCCATCCAAAGTTGATCGTTCTGCAGCCTATGCAGCTCGCTGGATTGCAAAATCTCTAGTGAAAGCTGGTCTCTGTAAAAGGGTATTAATCCAGGTAAGACAATCCATGAAAGTAATACACTAAATTCTGAGACATTCCGGCCTGGGCTGCACAGCACATTGCAGTTATGGTAGCACTGTCTAGGTGTAGTTCTGCAACTTGCTGTATTACATGAGCATATTGGTTGTAACTTAATCCATTTTAAACCGCATTTGAAATTACATTCACAATCCTAGTACACTGCTATGGTGTGAGCTGTGATTAAAAGCAAAATTCACTTGTTTTAAAGAATTTAAAGCAAGAACAACCTTCATTAGTCTTGTATGCTCAGAACAAAATGCACTTCTTTCCTTGTGCAGGAATTTTTGTTATTACTATGTCTAAAAAGCAGAAGGAGGTGTTTTATTGACACCTAGACAGTTTCACCATTAAACATGAACCCAATGTGACTGTTAAACAAGTGAAGTTTGCCTAGGCAGTTTGCAACACTAGTTTACACACATACTCTTTCTGAGTAGCTGCTACATAATAACTCATTACACAACTCATTTACTAAATAAGTAAAATGTAGCAGCAATCTGGCTGATGTTTTGCTGCAGAGGTGTGTTTAAAACATTTTACTTTCTCTGTGGACCAAAAGAAAAGCCCACTGGATGTAGTTATGATCCATGACATAAGTATCCAGACATTCCAATTAGGAACAAGGCTCCTTGCTTTAGATGTTGTGCATGTGTTTGATACCTGATAGTTTGGAGTTAGTCAGGAAAAGGCGAGGCTAAGAAAAAGCCGGGCTCAAAGAAGTGTTGGTTAGCCAGTTGTTGATAATTTTTTTTTTCTGAGGGGACAGAAGATAAACTTCTGATTTCTTGGTATGCACATTTTGAGGGTCATTTTTGAACACCTACATCACTGCCTCTATTTTTGAGTTAGGTGGGAATGTTGTCATTCCAGTAGTTCTCAGAGACCTTCTCCCACGCATGAACCTTTCTCTAGACAAGGCAAGTTTGATTTTTTTAACAGCAAATTATGGAGATCTCAGATATTAGCAAAGAAGATAAGATGGGAGGATGGGAGAACAGAGAAGCCAATGTCCTGCAAAGTCATGGAGGGCTGGATTAAAGATTAATGAAAGGAAAAATGTATGGACTGGAAACGCAAAAGTGTTTTCGGCCCATTAATAGCTGTGTGCTACGCTGAGACTTTGCCAGCCTCCACTGAGGTTGACAACTGTTTTTCCTATGGATATTGTTTACATGCTAACCAACTTTCATACTGAAAGGGCAACACAGATAATAGAGGGAACTGCATGAAGAATGGCAGTACCCGAGAAGGACACAAAGTACCTCTTTTGCTTTAAAGGAATGTCACTCAGGTCTGGTATTTGACCTGGCTTAACATTCTCTGAGGAAATCATAATTTTCTAACATAAAAGACAAATTGCAAAAACATATCCCCTGGTTTCCTTTATGGAACAAGATGTTCATAAACAACCCTGATACATGTGATAAGCCTTTCCTTTCTCTTAAGC
The DNA here is from genome assembly GCF_003984885.1 of Neopelma chrysocephalum. NCBI lineage: Eukaryota > Metazoa > Chordata > Aves > Passeriformes > Pipridae > Neopelma > Neopelma chrysocephalum. Next base: position 417,164 of record NW_020924378.1, on the reverse strand, counting down.
AAAAAGTAGGAAGGACTGTGTTAATCATATATGGGTTGTTTGCATGTGTCCTACAGCTATCATATGCTATCGGTCTCAGTCGTCCTCTTGCGATCTCAGTGTTTCATTATGGAACATCAGACAGATCTGAAGAAGAACTGCTTGAAATCGTCCAGAAAAACTTTGATCTGCGCCTTGGAGCTATCATAAGGTTTGTGTGATGTTAGTATTTACTGTATGGAATCATGGTTTTAATGCTCTCTTTAGCAGTTTAATGTTTAATTTTCTCAAGACAGTCACCTTTGTCATAAATCGCTAATTGGTATAATTTCTGCTCTTCCTTCATCCATGCTCCCAGCACAACATAAAAGGGCCAATTGATAAATCTAGTCACAAAATGCACTGAATAGCTAAGACCTGCCTAAATTACACCATGTATGTCTACACGCAACCCTGACCGTGAATTATGTTGCAATTCATTAGCCAGGCAGTAGTTTGCTTGGTAAAGTAGAATTAAAGTTTAACATAAGATGTAGTTAGGCTTTCCAGTTTGTTTACGGGGTGTGTAAGGCTCCAAATCACTGCCTTATCTGAAAGGCAACAGAAATATTGGCTCTTTCTGAAAGAAGTACTGAGGTAAGTATGGTCTCCGTGCCTTTGATGTTCAGGTGGCAACAACTTATGAGGCAGCTGCAAGGAGACGGAAAGGCTCTGGTGCTCTCATGTCACGAGCAATCCTGTTGAAATGAGTGGGACATTACGTGCAGTAATTTGCCCTGGCACACGCAGAAGGAAACTGAACACTGAGAGCCTGTCTCTGGTTGCCATGCAGTTTTGTGCAGCCTGTTTGAAGTCAACTAAACCTAACTAAAAAGGAATCCAGGTTTCTTACATGCTCTCTTGGGATTTGGTAACTGAACTATTGTGTGAATTTAAAACCACAACAAGAATAGCCATGAGATGAACTGTCTTGAAGGCAAAATTCAGTCGTGATCAAATGAGGCTACCGTGCAATCAGAGAGGACATGCAAAGCCAAACCTAATAACTGTTGCCTTTTGCAGCCCACCTTTTCCAGAATATTAACAGACCTGAAAAAGCAGGTCTTTTAGTCTAATATAATCCTTACACATAAAGAAGCATGGGAATTACTCTTTTCTTCGAGAGAAGAAAGGGCTGGAGGAGAGAATCAGATCAGCACCTGTCCTTATCATCAGTTACTCACCTGCATTCCAGTGAGCTGTAATTTGACCTGAGCATTTTTCATTGACTTTTCTCCCATTTATGACTAACTTATATGATTCTTTATGTGAACTTTTAAAAGGCACAGTTTTCTTGCCTATTTATAGTACAGCTTCCTAAGACCTAATGGTAAAGGTTCATCTTCTCAGTCCTGACAAACTTCCTGATCTCTTGTCTGATTTTCACCAAACCTGTCCTCTTAAAAGTTTTGTGAAATACACAACTAGTGGAGAGAAACTAATGGAAACACTATAGCTTTTCTCTTTTAAGGGAGCATCACATTGTGAGTTCAACCCTTATTTTAAGTCTGTGAAATTGATATGGAGTTCAACCTGAGATAGATACCAGCAAGAACTTGAGTCCATGCAGACTTTGTCATTTTGAGCAATGCAGGTTTTAAAAGTTCTGTTCTAAAATGCTGAAACATATATATTAGCTATCTCACTATTTGAGAAAAATGCTTTTAGTGACTCACTTAAGATCATTCAAGTCTCTATATTCCAGAGCAATCTTGAGCATATTTGACTCTGAGGGAAAAAAATATCAATATGTTAGTGAATAAGAGGTCTCTTTTTTCCCTTAAAAAGGAAAGACATTTCTGACAAGCTATATCAACTGATATGGTCAGCCTTTTGCATTCCTTTTCAGAGTATGGAATACATATGCTGAGGCCAGAGCTGACTTATTATTTTAATAGTCTGAGATAATGTGAGGTATTATGGCAACTTCTATTGATGTTTTCCAAGTGTTATCAGTTCACAAATACAATCAAAACTGTTCTTTAACTTTGTCATTATGGTAGTTCATCACTAACAATAATTTGTGTCATGATTCCCAGACGTTTACCTTGATTTGTTGGGTTAAAAAATGCTGCATTTTAAAAATACACACAGTCCTGGAAGTGGTGAAGGCAGTAGGAAAGGAAGAAAGCTGGCAAAACCATGAGCATCATTGAGTGAATATTTCCTTGTTAAACATCGCCTCACAATATTTGAAATCCTGGAAGTGGTACTGGCTAGCCGTTCTAGTCAACTATTCATTGACATACTTTTCACTTAGTCAGCACTCATATTTTGACGCCTTCTGGCTTAGGGTCAAGCACAAATGACTACTACAGTAGCCATTGCAGAATGTGACTATGTTGCACAAATTATTACTTGAAGCAAGACATAGCTGCTCTATGTCATAAATGTCCACATAAGTGTGAGAATGTGTGATCTCTTCACCATCTGAAATGCACTGACTATCCTATTGGTTTTTGTACTTCTTACTTTGTCATTTTTCCACTACCTTTCTCTCCAGCAGTTTACAATATGAATCGTCTATTCTAAATGTGCTTTCAAAGATAACTAAAGCAAGATAATACAATAGAAAAAAGCCCAAGCAGATGAAAATATTTCAGGCCTTTCATGAAACAAAGAGAAACTTCTATGTAGATACTGGTAACCAACTATTTAGCACAGCTGCTGTCCGCTATATTATACAGGCTAAAAAGCACTTCCACCTTCATTATTTATGTAGTTATAATTATGTCATCTTAAGCCCTACTCTAAATAGTGACTTAGTGTATCTACATAAGCAGTTAAACCTCCACAGGTACCTAGTCTACTAGATCATCATCTTTGGCAGCTTCTTTTGAATTCATTTTCTTTCTGGCCCAGTAACATTAGAAAATGTCCCATATTACGCTTGAAATAACAGAAGACACATTAATGCTTGCCCAGGTATAGCTGGACTTGGTTCCGATTAAAATGCTTCTGCATCGTAATGTTTATAAAGCCTAACTGCATTCTTACTGCACCTCTGAGACAGTGGAAGACACCTGGCTATTTCTAGTCACTTTAAAATTGAAACCGTCAGCTCACTGTCTTTCTTTCTGCAAATCTGTGTGGGGAAGGAAATGACACCAAGGTTTTACTGCCATTCTCCTGGGGATGATACTGATTATGCTTCTGATATTTCCAGATCATAATGTACGTTGGAGTGGAGATAAGTGTAAGAATCACTTTTATTTTTTTTCTTTTCATTTAGGGAGCTGGATTTGAAGAGGCCAATCTACCAAAAAACGGCATGCTATGGGCACTTTGGAAGAGAAGAATTTACATGGGAAATACCCAAAAAGCTTGTGTTTTAAGCTTTTCAAAACATTTCATATTATTGACAGGGGGCTTAATAACCAGGTAAAACTTTAAGCAGTTCAAGAAAAGACTGTATGTACACTTAAATGACATTCTGTAGTTAATAGACATACTGAAAATGATTTGTATTTGATTTCTAACTTTCATAGTGGCCTTACACTTCAAATGCATGTGGCTCTATCTAATACAGTCTTCAGCTTTGTCTTTGGTAATATGTGAACAATTTAGGCATTTGACTGTGATCAGATATAAAGTGCACAGATGGCTGTGGAAGTTGATGCCATTCCTATTCTGCCAGGGCAGCCCACTATTGCTTACCCAGTTAAATTTGTACTGAAGACTATGAAGTTGGAAAGGTAACTTCAAGAGCTCCCCGTGAGAGGAAAGCAGAAATAGCATGAACTACCATAGTTATTTGGGCCAGGTCTTCCAAGACTATAGCTTTAGTTTAAGTGCTTTAATAAAGTTTAAGCAAATTAGTAAAAATACCCATTTCTTCTCATTGGTCACTATAACCCTAAAAATACCTAGCTATAAGGCAGTGTTATTTGTTTGCTTTTAACATTACATATCTGTGAAAACTGATGAACTCCTATGTTGTAATTCTTTTATTCATTTATAGTTACTCCTTCTCAAACTTGAATTTTCCATATCTGCATGAATTGGAATTGGCTGCATAAATTTTCAATTAAGTTTAATTTGGCAACTTCTGAAATGTAAAAAAAAATGTTGTAAAAAGCACTTGGAGGACATGACTTTCCTTTTAATTCTCTGGATGAAAACATAAATGGAGAGAGAGAATGCAAAATCATTTAGCTTTTCTTCAAGGATTAGAGAGAATGAAAAGACTTGTATATGGAAATTAACAATTCTGACAAGCAAATTTATCATTAAATTGGTAACTAAGACAGAATGTTGGAATGATGTAGCTACTCTTAATACCAGGGAGTTTTGATAGACAACTAAGCAATAAGGTTACCTCACCCCTGTTAGGGGAAAAATAAAGGCTTCAGTGATAAGTCTAATCAAATGCAAGTAGTTGAATATAACATTAGTCTCAAGCAAGTTTCAAAAAGCTGCTTCCTTTCCTGCAAAGACTGGTCAATCCATTGCTCCTTGGATAGACCGGAGCTGAAGTGAGGTCACTGTACAACTGTACCTGTGTCTCACCTGGCCTGGTGCAGTTAACCCAATCTAGCACAGTAACTGCTGCAGTCCTTGTGACCTACAGATGAGGCACTTATTTTTTTCCATTAGAAAACCAAATGCATTCTTTTGTGGGCATTTTTTCCTTTTTTTTTTTTTATTTAATGACAATTTTCCTTTTTATCACAGGAGCCTGGACCTTATCTTTGCCTGAAACGAATCCCATTTAGTATGCATATGGCCTTGTAGGCATAAAGCATAGCATTAAACTTCATTAGAATTTGCTCAAATCGGTATTTTCTAGGAAATAGTAATGCAGCTTGCTAATTCTGAAATGTCAAAATAATAAAATATTAAAAAACATTTTAATAAAATAGTGGTACAAAGTTTAAATGGCAAGGGATTGCAGAGATCACTATACACTGAACTGATAGGAATTTCAGTAAATGGGCATATAGTCTCAATTTTACAACTATCTCAATTTCACTGTCATAATACTTCACCCTTCCAAAGTTAAACAGAGCTTTGTTAAGAAGCTGTGATGCTTTGTTTCTCATGGAAGAAGAGCATTTTGATAAAATGTCTTTTGTTAAATTGAATGAGGAAATTATTTGTTCAATGGAGGTGTCTGTTAATCACTGCTCACTGTCAAACAAACAAAACACAAACAAGCCCACACAAAACCTCCACGGTGTACTTCAGACATTAAGAACACATTCCTGCAAGACTTCTTTCACCTCGCTTTCTGACTTCAAAGTTGAAGACATTTTCTTCAAGGAATTGGATAGACTACCAAACTTTCCTTCCCTTTGTCATTGATTGGTGTTCCAAAGTAGCCAGGAGTACCACCTGCTGAAGAAATCCCTAAATACAGATTGGAACAGGTACAGTGTACATTCAGTCTCTAGAGATCCTGTCTAAAAATTTTAGTGAATTTTCTAATGACTAGTGAATTAATTTTATTTATAGAGGGTAGCTAATTTGCCCTATGTAAAAAAATTCCTAAAAAACAGGAAAAAAAATATGCCTTGTTTGAAACTAGCAGATAGAGAAAAGATACCCCTGCTAAGTTTGTAGTGTCTAGTCCAAAGCCAGACACAAAACTACTGCTCCACAAAACCAGTGAAATAATCTTTTTTTGAATGATTGGTGTGTTCTCTCCTTACCATTCTGGAAAAGAATGACTTAAACTAGAACCTCAACTATAAAAAAGGGTTCCCAAATCACACATAAGCTTTAAGATGGCAGATAGCTGAAAAAGTAGCTAAATTCAAATGTAACCTCCATCCAGGTATCAATTGAAATTTATTTATTTATTTATTTATTTATTAAACTTGCTGTTTTAATATAAAATGAATAGGGTCTTATTTGAAATATGTGGTTACAATATATTATAAAAATCTCCCAATATATAGCAGGTCATAATCTGCATAAGAAAAAAATTGTAAAAGCACATCAGAAGAAGAACACAACAGTTTATGCACTGTGTTTTGCAACTTCATCCACAGTAGCAGGCTGTACAGATATTCAGCTAATACAAAGAGCTGCATGAATGAAAAATTTGTACTGCACAAGATTATTTGGGTGTAACATGTGGAGGTATTAGTGGCTGTTCTGAAAAAGAGCTTTTTCAAACAATGAGTTTGCGTAGGCACTTCCCGAAGATGGTTATTCTTGCTGAATTGTGTGAGACAGAATTAAGCCTAAATCTTTCAAAAGGGCATGGTTTCACTCAAACCTAGAACAGGCAATTAGGAAAGAAAATGAATGGACAGAAGTGCCAGCTTGGCTGTAAAAGTGCCTTTTGTGTATTTCTGACCTCAGAAGAAATGGAGGGTCTCTGCATGCAAAATGAAGATATTAAATTAAGAAAGGTCAAACTTTTGTTTGCTTTGTGTGAGGATTAGTTTTATGACTCATGCTTTCAGAGTATATCACAAGTGCAGTTGCACTAAAAAATACAAACATTGAAGAAGTATTTAATCTTCTCTCTGAGATGTACTTCTAAAATAGATTTTCATCTGCTGAACCTAATGAACCCTATATGGAACTACGGAGATGTTATTTTATGCTCCGTTTTTCTAGTTATATTTTGGATAAATGCAAAATAGAATGCGAATTCAGTGCTATTTAATTAATTTAATCCCTAAGAAGCTGAAAGCAATTACTGGAATGAAAATTAAAGGGCATATCTTTATTATGTACTAATAGATGGAAGGAACTTTTCGTTTATGGCACCCCAGTTTATGGCTCTGCCCTGTCTTGACCTTATGACACAAAAGAAAATTCCTTCTTTACCACCTTCCCCAGCTAAGATTTTTGGCCAGAACTACTCGTGGTTCATTCTGAGTGAAGCTGTAGAAGGAAGAGCACTAGATGAGAGTTAAAATGGGAAGGCTGGAGCACAGCTCCACAATCGTGCTGCAGCCCGGTGTGGTGGTCAGAACTGGAATGCAAACTAGTAACAGTGGAACAGGAATGCAAACTAGGCACAACCTTGTTTTCCTCTGCTTTTCAACAGGAATTATGCCGGCATATAAACGGATAAACCTTTCCACCTTTAACAACTTTAAAAAAATGAAAAAAAAAAAATCCATAGGCCTCTCCAGAGAAGCGCTTGGACAATGCTCATGAGTGTGACTCTTGAGCAGGGTTCCTGTGCAGGGCTCCATGATCCTTATCGGTCCCTTCCAAGTCGGCATATTGTGTGATTGTTAGGGCGAAACGCCGCGGGCAGCAGGGCGAGAGGGCGAGCTGCTCTTCCCGCGGCCACCGGGAGCGGGAGTAGGAAGGGGAGCGGGAGTTCTCTCGGGCTCGGGAGCGCGCTCGGTCTCGGGAAGGGTCTCGGGAACGGGAGCGCGCCCGGGCTCAGGCTCGGGCGCGCGCTCGGGCGCGTTCCCGCCGCGGGGCGGGGCCGGCGCGGGGAGGGGCGGTGCCCGGAGCGCGTAAATGACGCAGCGGCCCCGGAAGCCGCCGGGAGCGGAGTGAAGGGCGGCCGCACAGACGGCCCGGCAGGCGTAGGGGTCTCGCCGCCGCTGCCCGTAGCTCGGCGGAGCCGCCCCGCCGGCCACCGCCGCCCCCGTCCTCCCCGTCCCCCGTGCCATCCCGCTCCTGCGCGCCCGGCCGCCGCCGGGCAGTGCCTGCCGGGGGCCATGTCGCTCCTCCAGTCCGCCCTGGACTTCCTGGCGGGCCCTGGCTCCCTGGGGGCCGCCAGCCGCGACCAGAACGATTTCGTGGGGCAGACGGTGGAGATGGGCGAGATGAAGCTGCGCATCAAGCGGGTCATCGCGGAGGGTGAGAGCGGGCGGCGGCCGCGCCGGGCCGTGCGGGGCGGACTCCGGCGCTGCGGGGCCGGGACGGGCTTCGCGAAGGGCCTCCCGCTCCCCTTTCCCCCTCTCCCCTTCCTGGACAGGGAGGGTTCCTCCTGGGCAGGCCGCGCCCTGGTGGGGGCGGGCGGGCGGCGGCCGGGATGGAGCGTTCCGGCCCCTGGGAAGGGCCGGTTCCCTCCGGGGGTCCCCGGCGCCTGCCGCTGCCACGGGGGTGTTTCCCGAGGCCCGGCTGTGGGAGCCCTGCTTGGTGTTATTGTCCCGCTTCAGGACACGGAAGCCACGGAGCACTGGTGTGTTGTGTGGCCGCTTCTTCGCTTGCTTTGTGGTTTTAAATGCTTTTACCGCGTAACAGAACTCAGAGGAGTTTATAATCTGCCAAGGACCTCGTGGGAATACTGGGTTGCATGGGTTTTTTTTTTTTTTTTAGTTTGCTGTTGTTTGATTTTGTTTGTTTTGTTTTGGTTTTCTTTTTTTTTTTTAATGACAACGTATGAATAGTATGCCAAAGGTGCTAGTTTGCCTGTGTTGCTTTGGGTTGTTCGAAAGACTGTGAAATGCAGGAAAACATGTTTGCTTTAAACACTCGTGTCAGGAGGCTGATCTCACTGTGCACATAGACTTTGCTAGAGTACAGGAATTGAATGCCTGGGCAGTTTTCAGTTTCGTTGAATTTTTGGGTAGGTATCCTGGCACACCGCTTGCCAGTCTGTTTTAGAATGGGTGCTGTGTTTGGTGTGTGCAAATTACTTAGATAATAGCAGAAATTTGGATCTTCTTGTGCTTGTGATCAGAGAAATTACTTTATTTCCTCAAGCAGAAGAGCCACCAAAAGCTAGTCTCAAAAGACTAAAATGTGAACTTGTCCATCCTAATGCAGTTAAATATTACCTTTGTACAGGTAGTTGGTGTTATTTAGGTTAAATACTGCAAAGCTCTATTCAGAGCTCCTTTTCGTTATTGGAGTTACTTTCTGTAATTTCTTCTTGGAATTGTCTGGTATTTAAGTAGTTTTTTTTGAAACCTTGGTGATCTGCATGGAAGAAAAATTTGATTCTTTAAGATTGGCTACTTCAAACTACTTACAAGCTCCTTACAAAAGCTTAGTGGTGTAAAACAACAGGAAACTGGTCTTCACCATTGCTTTAATTTGTCATTTGAATGCTTAAGCACTTTTGGCATATGAGCTTAGACAGAACCTGGCAGTTTCTTACGCAGTAAGTTGCATTTAAAACAGTACTAAATGTCAAGTCCTATTTGGCCATCAGCCTTTACCTATGGCTTCTTTATGGTCAGAGTTGTGAGTGAAATGCAGGCACTCAGTATGGTGTGAATGCTAAAAGAACTGTCTGTGCTGCTGATACTGTAACATTATTGTGGGCGGTGACCACAGCAGTTTCCAAAGGACAAAGGAAAGTTAGGACAGGAAGCTACTTTTGAGGTATATCTGCTGTTTAGTTCTTGGTTCTGAAGCAAGTATTTCAATATTTATTTTGACAGCAGCCTACTGTTTCCCAGGATCTGGCACAGGCATTGTAAAATGTCAGGGGAAAGATGCCAGGTTACATGACTTAAAGCAAATGGGACTTGCTTTAACTCTGCTGTTCTTGACAATTTGTCTGTAACCACTGCTTCATGTTCCATGTTTGTCTCAGTATTATGGTTTCTTCTGTGTTGTGCCAGCTGAAGTTGGGCTTACCGCTTGCTTTTGCTAGAAAGTAAGATTTGCTAGCCAACATAGCTGGTGTAAAAGAACCCCTAGGGTCTTTGAGTAATAACATAAAATGGATATAAAATGTAGAAGTCCCAGCCTCTCCTGCTGTCTTCAGACTTGAATTTGTCTATAGCATATAGGTTATTTTGTTGCTGAAATTGCATTTATCTTTCATCTCTGAACCTGTGTGTGACACTTTCTGATACAACTGTGGCTTATAAGTATTCCCTTCCATGCTTACAAATACAGAATCTGTTTTTCTTCTAGATGAGTCCTTTCATGCCGAATTCCCTACTGGAAAGTCAAATGCTGCTTTCTGAATTTAGATTTCGCATCCACGGTGAACTGCGTGACATCTGCCAGTACAGAGAGGCGGCCCCTTCTGTAGGATCATAGGTTCTGCTTTGTTTGTAGCTGGTGTGAGCAGTGCCTGTGGCTTAGCATGGCACAGTATCCTGTGGCAGTACAGGTTCAGTTGTTCTTGTGCCCCACAGCTCCCTCCAGCCCTGTGGGATGCTGGCTGTTGGTGCTGATGCAGGTACATGTTTGGCTGTGCCATAAGCTGGGACTCGCTGCACAGTTCATTTGGATGTGTTTCTCTGCTCATTTTGCGGAGGTGCCATGCTACGAGTAGGACTGGGCTAGCTGCAAACATGGTGTGCTGCTGCAGGAGGCTGAGAGCAACCCAGGGGGGCGAGCTGGTGATAATCTCTAGCACTGATTCTACCTCTGAATGCAAGGGCAGACTAAGTGTGTCACAGGCTGGACTGAGCACTCCTAAAATATGGTATCCTGTTTTTTTTCTGCTTGAGCATTTCAGTAGCTCACTGCAGGTAAGAGATTTTAGAGGAAATTGATTGGGGTCTTTATGTATAATCCCTACTTGCCCTTTGTATGATGGTGGCTTCAGGGTGTCATGGCTCTTTTGGGTCCTCCAGTTAAGCACACAGACCACCACACAATTTTCCTTCAGTAAAATACTCACAGGTTGCATATCTAATTAGTAGATATTAGTAAATGTAGCTATCACATTTTATGAGAGAGGGCACTTTCTTGTATGGCCATAAGTCCCTGGTCAAGTCTAAGTAGTCTGTACTTGTCTCAATCCCAGCACGGGTGTCTGCTCTCACCAGAATGTTTGTGTACATGTAGTCCAGCTACATCTGAGCTCTCCAAATGCTTACTAACATGTTTGACTTTTTTAGGGTTAGGTGAGAGGGGCTTAAACTGTCACCTGTCAGATCCCTTACTATTCCCTTGCTATTCATGTGAACAGTGTGCATTTTATGCTGACTTTTTGTGTCTTCAGTGAACATTCTTGCCCTTTCAAGAATGTCAGGATTCACATATCAATCTGTACCAACTGGTTGAAGGACTGAGGTTGTCCATACTGATTCAATGATCAATGTAGCCTGCATGTTTGGCTCTGGGGGACAGTGGGGAAAGCAATTGACCACAGCATGCTGAAAAGTAGTTTCCAGAAATTTCCTGTTTCTTGCTTCTAAAAGCTGCTGTATTTGCACAACCAACCTTGCAAAGTTGTTTTTTAATACTAGACAGTACAGGTGTTTTTGTTTTGCCTATGTTGGACAAAACATCTCGTCTGATAGACCATATGTCTATTTACATGCTAATGGAGGCACTAAAAGATGATGGATAAGTAAATATGGGAAATTTCTTGATCTTTGCCTATACTGTAGAAGGAATAGGACTGTCATTGGGCTGTCAGAGTACTCATTGAGAGACTGGCAATGCCAAAGATGGTGGGAAAATTACAGAAACTCATTCTCTAATTCTGTCTAGTAATGATACTCCAATGAGAGTGTAAACTGATATGAGAGTGGCATGTCCCGTGATATGTGCTGTCAAGTTTCAAAACTACAAGGAAAGTTGAATTTTTTTGATAATTGTAAATTGCGCAGTTGCGGTAGCTTAGGTTGTTAGCTAATTGTTTGCTGTGTGCTGAACAAATGCTCAATAAAAATTTTGCTGTCTTTAGAGCACAAACGAAATGATTTGATAACTAAGATATTAGTAAAACTGTTCATGTGTTTAAAAATTATGCAGACTTTAAATACAATCATATTGTTCCTTGAATGTTTCCCTTGAGCCCTTTTGTTTTGTAAAAGCAAGTAACTGTTGTATTATTGGGGTAGCAGAAACAGTTATAGCAGGTCATAAATTATTTAATATCTCCTGTTGACAAAGACTCTGATTTTATATGAAATGGGGCAGTGGTGTCTTGGTTCAACTTAAAAATAGTTACATAAAACAACTTGGGTCTTGTCAGTGATGACATGGAATGAGCAACACTGTCCTTCAGAGCTTGAAGAGAAATGTGCTGCCTGCTCTCATGTATGCTAGTTGCAACTTTTTTGAAATTTATTTATATTACTACTTTGGCCAAGTACTCTTTGGCCTGACAAATATGCAGCAAAAACTAAGTGGTGAAATTAGTGTTTGAGTGTGTATGAGGTTCTCCTGCAGAGGAATCAAGGAGTTAATGTCCTCAAGTGAACAGTAAAAGAAAGAGGGAGTTTTCATTGATGTTGGTGGAGTGCTTGCCAGCTCTTCAAATACCACTTTTATCTCATGAAACACATTGACCTTTTCATGCTGATGTATGTATGTATGGGATAACTGGGAGAAGTTCTGGAAAATGGCTTTGCAGACAGTATAGAGGTACCAGACAAAGCAGTGGAACTTCTGTTTTGTTTCAGCATCGTTTTACTTTAGACTCTGAATAAATTACAAGTTCATAATATGCTCAGAATAGCATATTAGCATATTAGTCTTGTTTTTATTTAGACATAATGGTATTTCCTTCTCACTACATTGTTCCTTAGTTTAGAAAAAACTAAGAATAGGCATGTATTTTTCTTACTCCTGTCTGTTGAGCTTAGGACTGTGACCTTCGGTATGTGCACCATCAACTTGTCAAGGTTTTTTAATGTAGGTTAATATTAATACTAGTCATTTATTCTTTTTTAATAGAACATTTTCCTCTCAATACAACAGTATTTTGCAAATACACCAAAGTGAATCTTTCTTGTGACGTGTCACTTTGTCCAGTTGTGCTGCCATTACAAGGAAGTTCCTTATGGTTAGAGTAGATTCTCTGTATGCTGAAAAAAGCCAATGAAAGTTGAGATCAAGTTACATGGAAGGAAATTGCATGAAATCTCACTTTTTTTAGTATATCTAGGTTTAAAATAATACTTCTGGTTCCTCTTTCTCTAACTGTCCATGTACACTTCACAACTTTCCAATGCTTTTTGTTGCTTGTTTTGCATGTGAGGCTGAACAACTGAGGAAAAAAAATTGGGTGTTTGGCTGTGTGAAAAATAGGGAACAAGCAAGTTCTGTAGCATGCTGTTTTTCATGTGTAATGATTTCTTGTGCTTCCTTTGAGCAACAAATGTTGACAAAAGAGCACACGAAGAGAAACATGATGACAAAAAAATGCATTATTCAAATTGTTTGATCTGAGTCTAAAACTTTTTCATCTTAGTGAAAGAAGCATTCCTTAGTCAGGAAGGTAGCAATAGGCTGCAGACTTTATTTGGTTTTGAGGGTTTTTTTTTGATTTTAAACAGATGTCATGAATTGAAGCCAGGTAGGTGACTTCTGACGAGGTGAAACTTGTGTCTGTCATTAGAGTAACAAAAAAAAAAGCTGCTTTAGACTTCAAGGCTTCCTCAGTATTTTGAGGGTGAACAGTATTGCAGTTTACAAAGCTTATAGGAACAATTTTATGGTCTCTGCAAGTACTGGATTCCCAGGATGATGGTAATGCAATTAAGTACTGATTTTTGGGTGGATTTGATTTGTAAATTCTGGCAGCAGAGGCACAATGAATGCTTAATGGTCAAGTTTCTGTGAACATTGTTTTATTTGCTGACAGATGGGGACAAAAAGATGATGATTTCTAAAGAACAGCTAAAGCACCTGACCTAGCAGCTTTCCAGTTACATTCCCTTTACTGCAGAGGTAGAGGATGTTTTCAACATGAAGCAGAACAGTGGTATTTTTTAAAGCCAGTGTTTCTTGGCTACAGCAGTTCCTGCCTGCAGAGGAGCTCTGAAAGTTTCCAGATATTCTTGAAACCTTTCTGTTTCTCAAGGTTGTGGGAAAATGTCCTGATCGTTAAATTAGGGCCATCCTTAATTTTTGGGGCAGTTTTATCTTGTTATTAGGACTTTGCAATTGACTCAAATGCATTACTGGACTTCAAAAAACATGATTCTGAATCAATGCTTTGCAACAATAGCAGAATCTTTTCTGTTTTGATTAAGGATGCTTCTTGTATTCTGATAGAAGAACGTTCAGATAAGATGCACTGTGACTTTATAGTCTAGGCTGGAGTTATGGTGTTTCAATCATGCTATAGTTGAAACATAAGCTACTCAAAATTGATATGGAAACAAATTTGGTCAGTATTTGGGAGGGGCGTGGACAAGTTATACGATGTAGTTACAAACAGGAAACTGTTCACACCCTCTCTTTCTCATGGCTACTTATGTCTGTAATGAAACAGTGTATTACAGTAGCAAGCAGTTTTGTGTTGTGGTTCATGTTCCTGTTTCCATGCTTCTCTAGTTGCCAAGTTGGAAATTGTAATTTCATTGAAATGGCTGGTCTGGGAAAAAAAAATAAATCTGTGGAGATGTGAAAAACAGGGACAGGATAAAAAAAGAACAGTTTAAAATCCAATTGGATTAATAGTGCAGTGAAATTATTCAGTATTATGTGATACCTGGGTTTAACTTGAGGGAGAAGCCAAATCTCTTGGTTAGAACAGAAAGGATGTTCTAATCTTTGTAAGAGAATTATGAAGTACTGTCAGGAACAATGCCTGTGGGCTGTGGTGGTGTAAGGATGAGCGCAGAGTGCTCACTATAAAAGCAAATGAGGTGGAGCTGGTTCCTGAGGCAAAGGACTATCAGTGTGGGGCAGGAAGGTCAGGCTGGTAAGTTTTGTGTTCTTGTGTTACCTTGTTACTCCAGGTTTGCTGTGGAGCAAGACTGCTTCTAGGACTGACTGTAGTATTCTGGCTACACTGTTTCCATGAGTTGGTGTGGTGCTCTGTAGTGAACCTTTATGTGTGAGCTTGTGTTCACAGAAAGAGAAAGAGAACCAGTTTTCTTCTGACACAATTTGTGTGGCAGAAAATATTAATCTGAGACCATTTTTGAGAGCTTGGGCTGTGTTCTGAGAATGGGGCTCAGAAATGCTTCAGCAGTTCAAAACCTGTCTCTCAGGGCAAGAGCTGGAATGGGTGTGTACATGTGTACACACTGGCTGCCTGTATGGGGAAATACTAAGATGATTTTGCCGATATAGAAAGCTTCAGAAAACTGTCTTAAAACCACCTACAGATGTTTACCTGAGTGAAAAAAAATGAGTGAAAACACCCCAAATGTAATTACATTCTTTATAGATCCCTAGAAGTTACCCTGGTAACTTTCACTTTATCATTTGCCTCACCTGTCTACTGTACAGGTGTTTGTTTGTACAGCTGTGTTGAAAGTGCTTTTTCCCCCCCTTTTTTTTCCTCCATTTTTGCAAAATATATTGGTCAGAAGGCCTGGAGTAAACTGTTATGGCAGAGGAGAAGTTCTGCCAGTAAACTTGTCTCTATTGAGGGTATATTAAAACTGCTTTAAGAGAGCCAGCATCAAACCTGAAGTGAAACTGCATCTAAGAATGAAGCAGTAGGACTAATTTTACCTTTTGTGTAAGAATGATTTTCACCAACAACAGATGGTTTAAAAAGCAAATCTAAATTAGAAGTACCTTCACAACTTATTCTGCCTCCCTTGGTATCCCAGAAAATCCATGAATTTAAACTTGGTATCAGCTGTAGTGCTGCAGTAGTAGTGAGCCGAATGTTACATGGAATGAGCAGTGTTGTATGGAACTGAACTGTGTTCAGGTGAAACAGTAAAATGACAGAATGGGAAACTGCCTCTCAAAACATTACTTTCAAGTGGCATAGCTATTAAGGATGAGATTGTAGGCACTAGCAGTGGGATTCTCTGTGCAATAGTTGTGGTGAAGTAGCAATTAACAAGGCATGATACCACTTATTTTTCTCTGGAATTCTGCAAAGTTTAGCATTTCAATACTTGAATTTAAGGTATAATCAGTAAAGTAAAAATGCATCCTTTAAGCTACTTATCTACTCTCAAGCTAGTGCTATTTCGATGAAGTTTCTCCCTTCAGCTTACTATTCTAATATGTCTGTATAAACTGTGGGATCCTACTGTGTAACTCTTGCTAGGAGCTCAGGTAACATGTATTACCATTGAAATGGCCTTAAGGAAGACTCTCTTAATTACTTTGCCTTTTCTCACCTATTAAAGTGTAGTAATTGATCTAAGTATTTTGCTAAAACACGAGTTGAGTCTTGCCAGGTTTAAATTTGATCTCAGCAAAATCTTAGTTTGGACATTTTGTATGCCAATTTCAGTCCAGGGAAAATCAGTTGTGCTTCACTGAAAGTTAATTATCTGCGCTTTAGTCTAGACAGAGCATGTATTAACTTCTGTTGATAACAAGAATTTGTAACTTTTACAAGTTACTTGCTTCACTGCTAGTGTTGCACAAAATGGTGCAATGTTCACTTGCAATGCTATGCCAGAATTAACATTTATGTTTTGCAGTGAGTATTGAAATTTAACTACCAGTATGTTTTGAAGTCATCATGAAGCTGAATATAAAATTTTAGATTCCTAGCTAGCAATGAAGAGGACTAAAATTAGGTTTTCGGTTGGAAATGAGATTAATTTAAATGCAAAAGGATAACTTAATCTTCAGAAGCCCTTCTGAGTTGGTTGTAAAATGGTGACTCTGTTAAAAACCCAGACTTCTCCATGAAGAAGTGAACTTGAGTTGTTTTCATAAATGTGATTGAGTTTTAGGCATGAATTTCAAGGTTATTTTCTGATTGAGGGAGGAAATTTTGGGGCATCTAGGAATGTGTCCAGAGTTTTGGGAGGCTTGTATGATGATCAAGACTTTTCACAAAACTTGAAATGAAAATTTTTGAAGACTACTTTAACATTTTTAGTCAGGTAAACGAGTTCCTCCTTTTGCTCCTTCATACTTAATGTCAACAGGATTAAGCTTAGTGATATTGTGCAACTTGGTCTATACTGTAAGCATTTCTTACACTGGAGGAAGAGCTTTTAGGAAAGCTTATCACACCAGGTAAAGTATTTGGAAAGGTAGCAATGTTTCTAGGGGTCTTCTTAAAAGTTTGGATCACTTTGGTTGTTAATTGGATATGCTTGAAAACAGTAGACTGAATTGATTGTGAATTAATTCTGATTCATAGGTGCTTTCACTTGTATTATTTCCAAGAGGACATTTGTACAGAGCATGGTTGTGTTTTGGAGTGCATGTATGTAGGTCTGTGGATGCTTGTATTTATAGAGGTACTAGAAAAATGTGTGCTTGAGATGCAGAGTAGACTTGCCCTGTTCCAGCCCTTGAGGAATCCTTGACAGTGTATGCAGCTGAACTGAGCTTGCAGAACAACTGTTCTGGAGTTCCTCTGTCACCGTTTTGCCCTTGAATGCCTTCCAGAAAACTAACTGTGAGGTAATTTTGTGTTAGAAATTTGTGCTAACCTGAAGGCCCTAATTTCGTAAATTGAAGCACGTATTTTCAAGATGCAGCTTGCAGGGTTATTAGAATAAAATAACTGAAATATTTATTGAGATGAATGTAAAGACTTCTGTAGGGCCAGCAGTACTTTGGCTGTGTAGAAGGTCTGTGAGATCTATATAGGATGAAGACATGGAGACAGTAGCTCTGTGGTGCAGTGACTGGTGTACACGGGTGTAGGGGCTTGCAACTCACTGGGACAGCAAGCTCTGAAACCTGGGGAATACCTCTGGGTGGCTATAAGGAGCTGGTTGGGGAGACCAGTCAAAACCCAAGCACCTGCCTTCAGTGGAAGGATGACTCACAGATTCTCTTCTTGTTTCACCAGCTCTATTAAATCTGTAAAGAGTAGCCAAACTGATCAGAGCTCTCCAGAGCCATGTTTTTCTTGCATATGTTCTCATTCAGAGAGGAGCAAAGTGCCTTCAGGTAATGCTCTGAGATGCTGGTAACTGTGAACTTCATTCTGTTTCCAGCCCCTGTCCCATCCATGCCCAAAATGCTGGTTGGAATTGCTGATCAGAACATTTGGACTAGAGGCTTTCAAAAAGTTAGGGGAACTTCCTAATGTGGGAAGTGCCAAACCTGATGTTGCAGAATGAATCATAGTAAATGGATAAATGTGGGTAATGTATGGCACCACTGAACTGCAGCCACAAAAGCAAAGACAGTATCCAGGAACCTGTCATTTATTTGTTTCACGTTGTGGATGCTAGTAACAAATTAAGAAGATGTATGGGCAGAACCATTCAGGAGTCCTGGAGAACACTGTGATGGTCAATGGCTATGTAAAATTTTTGTGATTACTTCCTGAAAAGACTTGTATTTGATTAAATTGCACAAAACAAATACTGTGTTCGCTTCAGTTGATATTTCTTGTTTACAGAGAAGGTATTGGGTACTAATGTGACTGTACTGATTTGGATTCTGCATCTTTTTGAAAAAGTGCCTTGTCAGCTTATTTCTTCTCTGTGATGGTTCATTATTTAGTTGTCCCGTTCTCTCCCTTTTTGACTGGTAAAATTCTGTAGTTCTGGTATCTTCTGTGCTTATTCTCCAAATTGTTCCTAGAGAGAGAACATTGCTATGTAGTTCAGTGAAAATAGATTTTGTACTAGAGGAGTAGAAAGGCAAATAATTGAAGTTTGTCACTTTGGCTTTTACTCTATTAAAAATACTCTGCCATAGACAGCATACACCACACTGTTGGTGTAGCCACAAGGATGATGTTCCCAGAAGAAATGGAAATGATACAGTGGGGTCTTAAAAATAGATTAGAATTTTATAAATATGTTCTTTAGATAGTTAGATTAACATGGGTGGCCAATGAGGAAACTCAGCAGGCCTGTAACTCCTTCTGAGTCTTTTACTCTGCAGAAGTTTGCACAGAGTTCTTGAGCAAAGTGGAAGTGTTTGAGAAAATAGACACTTTGACAAAAGGAGTTGGAAGGAAAATAATGTTGTATAGAATAACAAATTGCAATTAGTAACAATATCACCCTCACTGGAAATGTGTGCTTCGGTGTTTGAAAACACTTTCTGTTTTTAACACGAAACCTGAAGCATAGCAATTATCTTAAAAGTAGGAGTTGTATGTTTAAATTTTATCTCCCTTGGTTATTGCTTTTTTTTTTTTTTTTTAATAGGAAGCCTAACAGTATAATACCAAGAAGTTTAATTGAAGTCATCGGGTAATACTGACTGTACTGGGTCTGATTTTTACAAAGTTTTTTTTTGAAAAAAAAATTGCTTCCTAGGAAATCTGCATATGCAGACTTAAAAAAATGCAGGAAGCTAGCAAAGACAATGTGCTATTGGCATATGTAAAAGAAAGGAATGAAATATTTTAAATCTAGGATGTAGGTAACCAGCACTCCTGGCAAGCCACTGAAAATATATATGCTTGTTACATTTGGAAAACTATATAAATTCATGTATTAATTCTGTTAGACTAAAAGGAATGATGTACCTGAATACTGAAATTAAAACTGACTTAATGTGCCTTCTTCTTGTAGGGGGTTTTGCTTTTGTCTATGAAGCTCAAGATCTTGGAAGTGGCAAAGATTATGCTTTAAAGGTAATATTAATTTCCTTCACTTCAGTTTTAAAAGGTCTATGTCTTAGCTTGATGCTCTAGCGTAGGAGTTATTCCTTGATGTATGCCACTGAACAAGTAATTTTGAAAAATCCAGAATAATTGTGATGTTTGTAGCACACTGTTTATAAGGGTCGTTTCTCTGAGGAGGCTGCACTTTATACTTTGATGGCAAAACATGGGAATTCATCTGTTAGGTGCCACTTCATTTGGTCCAGAAATTCATGACCTTGTCCCAGACATTTTATTGCATGGGTAAAAAGAATATTTCCTAGTTACCTGGAGTGGAGTACAGGAATATTTTTCTCTCCTCAGAAGCAGATTTAGCCTACCTTTGTACATTCAGAGTAAGTCTTCTGGGTGTTAAAAATAGTCCTCCACACTTTGAGTCATTTATTAAACATTTAGCCTAGTATTTTTAAGAGACACTTCTCTGGATTCTTGTTTTCTAAAGGCTTATAATAAACAGTTGTAAACAACTGAAATACTGAAGTATTTTGGGAAGGAGAATAAAGTGAATTCATTTACTTAGTCATGTTTTGCTGAAAAATAAATCATGTCAGTTATGTTGACCACAAAAAAAGCTTAATTTTTGGAGAAGGGGTATTTTGTGGCTGCATCAGTAAGCAGACCTCTACTGGAGAGACAGGGTGAAAAGGGTGGTAGTATGAGGTGTTGGAGATGTAAGATGGCATTATACTATCAGTAATTACTTGTCTGTTTTTTTCCTTTTCATACCACATCCTACAATAACAAAACGTGACCAAACCTGTATACTATATGTGTTCAAAATGTCTCCCATTAAAAAATAACAGATAAAAGGTGAACCATTACTGTACTTCCTCTGTCTTGTGAAACTTGCACTTTTGTAGCATATGCTCAGGCTGATTATAGCCAAATGTTGACTCCAAATCCAAGTGATTTTGGTAAAAGTAATGCTTGACTCTACTGCTGATTACTCAAGAACCATTGAAAAAGCTGGGCTACATAATTGGAAGGAGTTTTGTATAGAGTGGGTTGAAGGTTGTTACTGAAGATTTCAGGCAGAAGATGAATCTTCCCTTATTAGTCCACAATGCTGTAGCCAGGAGACTGTAGTGTTTTTTTACAATAGAGAACTGTCAAAGCAGTTACTTTTAAGAGTGTCAAAAGTTACAACTGCTCAATTATCACTAAACCTGAATAGTCCAGGAAAATTGAGTGTTATTTATGGCAGAATGTCAAAATGTACAGTAAGCCAGCTTTGTTTACTGCCCAATCACAGTTCCTTACGTTTTTGATTACAGCTTATCCTTTGTATTCTGTGGAAAAAAAAATCCATGTCCTGTTATTCTGTAAGTTTTAGTAACTCTCTCTTCTCAATTATTCTGGTTTTTTGACAGCGACTGTTGTCTAATGAAGAAGAAAAGAACAAAGCCATCATTCAGGAAGTTTGTTTTATGGTATCCTTTTCTTGTAACATTGCCTGATAGCAGACATTTCTGACAAAAAAAAAAAAGACTATACACATTCTGTTCTTTCCATGCCATATACTGCCCAAGTGGACTGACATTCCGAGGGAGGTTTGATTCATGGTTTGTTATGAATATGGTACCAACATCCAGCAAAGTAAGTTCTTCCAAAATTGCTGCAACATAATGTGTGCAGAAAACTTTTATAGCTGTTGTAGACTTTGCATTTTCACTTCTAGCAATTGAAATTCCTACTTGGGCTTTCTTGCAGTCCTGTGACTGCAAAGAGTCAAGAGACCCTTTCACTATTGAGATGATACTTAAATAGAATTCCCTCTCATGCACTGGATTTATTGCTCTTTGCTTTTAGTCTAATGTCTATTAATTTCTGCTTTGGATGCATCTGGCTTTAATGCTGAATATTAAAGAAGGAATTTCAGTAGACTACATGCATCAGAAACAAGAAGCAGACTTTTCTCTGTGTCATTGCTGTCCATTTTGTCTTCAGTGATGTTAGACAGTAGAGGGTATAGTGTAATCTCAGAGTGTTTTCAATTCTCGACTTTAGTAAATTCAATGTTTGCTCCCCAGCATCTCCTGTTAGACCCCTCAGTTTGTTTACGAGTCAGTGAGCAGCTGTGGTATCCTGATGTGTTCCCCTCTGAGTATCCAGCTTCATTTTGAATTACCAGGCAAACCCACTGATCTTAATTTAAACTACTCAAACATTTCTTTTTATGATTTCTGGTATGTTTGGCAGAATCTTACCCTAAACACCATTTACTAGAAATATGCTTGCAAGAGCAGACTGCCACAGCATATATTTTCTAGCTACTCTGACTATGTCTTGCCAAGAGTAAAGAACTGGAAGTTTTTTGGATGTTTTTCACAGCTCATAGTCATTAAAGTGCATGTACAACAGGAACAAGGGTTAATTGCTGCTAACTTTCCAAGATAAAACTGTGAAATGGAAATAATTCCTGCAGCTCTGAATAGAAGGTTGTGAAGAGATGCATAAGGTTGGAATTATTCTAATTTGGTGGAACCAACTTACCCCTTTTTAATAACTTTGTTGTACTTACATCATCTTTGCTTTTTTCTCTTCGGACTTGATGAATGCATCTTGTAAATAGTGTGTGCTTGTCTCATGGGCATGAGTCTCAGTGTATGAGCAGGTTGATTCAAAGACAGGCATAATGTGACTTTCACTGTCAGGAACTGAGACTGCTTATATGGTACTTGCCTTTACATGGTTCAGAAATGATACCTTGAATTTTTGAACTGGAAGTGAAACATGACAACAGTTTTACCATGAAAAACAGTTACTGATGATGAGAGGGTAAGTTCCTTGCTCTTTTAGACCTCTGTTTCTTTTGAACTTGACTTTAGGTACTTAAAATTGAAACACAGCATACTTAATACTTGCTTTGGAAAGATAGGTGAGGAGACAATACCCCTTCCTTCTTGATCAGCCACCTAGAGAAGCAGCTGATAAATAGAAGGTTTCTTTGCTACTTCTGTTGTGCTTTACAGTCATCACCAAAGTAAAAAAGAAGTAGCTAGACCTGTTATGGAGTCCAGTTTCCTCAGAGCCTTAATCACAAGGATTTTTTAATATTTTATTTTGACTTTTTGTTACATTAGCTTGAGTGACTTTCTCAGGTTTTTTTTATAGCTGAGGTATGGATTTCCAATGTTTTACTTAGTATATTAATTGCAACTGTTACGCTTTCTGTGGCTTTAAGCTAGCATTTCAAATGAACTGCTGGATGCAATACTGTCAATAAACTTGGCAGTCATCTTCCTTAAACATGTTACCTCCAGAAAAAACTTTCAGGTCATCCCAACATTGTCCAGTTCTGCTCTGCAGCATCTATAGGAAAAGAAGAATCAGACACAGGGCAGGGAGAGTTTCTTCTGCTTACAGAGCTGTGTAAAGGTAAATTTTATTTCTTTTCCCAGCAATGCACATTGCTTCTGACATCTGTTTTGCACAGGTTGCTTCATAACCTAGAAGCTATAAAAACCTCTTGAAGACAGCATGGTTCAGTGGAGCTAGAGTTAAACCTTATCTCTTATAGGATAAAGATCATGTTTTTTTAGACTACAGTTCAACCTTGTCTTAAATATGAGGTAATTATTAAGTTTTTTGTGTTTGAGACTAGTCAGAGAAAGGAAGAGTAGGAGTAGTTCCTTAGAGCACTATTTCTTTTGTCCCTGCAGTCAGTGTGCATTTGCCATTTTCAGAATATCTATTTAATGCAACTCAAGACTGTAAATCTTTCTTGACAGGTGGAGCATTTGTCTATTTGTGCCAAGCTTTCAGAATCTGCAGTGTTCTCTGTGTGCTTATGTGAATTTCTCTGATCTCCTGCAGGACAGCTGGTGGAATTCCTAAAGAAAGCAGAATCCAAAGGACCTATCTCCTGTGACACAGTTTTGAAGATCTTTTACCAGACCTGCAGAGCAGTGCAGCATATGCATAAGCAGAAGCCTCCTATTATCCACAGAGATTTAAAGGTGTGTTACAATGCTGAATTTTTAAACAGCAAAGAAGCCTGTTGGGCTGGGTCAGTATAGAGACTCCTAACCCAATATAGTGGATGCTCTTGAGCATAGTGCTTACATGTATTGCCTTCCCACCACTGCTGAGTGTCAGTGAAGGTCATCACTGAAATACCTGCATCTCTTTAAACATCATTTCCTTG
Source organism: Neopelma chrysocephalum (assembly GCF_003984885.1). Classification (NCBI taxonomy): domain Eukaryota; kingdom Metazoa; phylum Chordata; class Aves; order Passeriformes; family Pipridae; genus Neopelma; species Neopelma chrysocephalum. The sequence continues at coordinate 393,696 of NW_020924378.1, read as the reverse complement.
TGCTTGTGGTTAGGACTGCTTGTAATCCATCTGAACAAGCTGATAGAAAAGTATTCTACCCTGGTTTGCTGATAAAATAACTGGTTACAGCCTGTGAATTGCAGTTCTGGGATAAGCAGGTGTCTAAGTAGAAGAGGTAATGCTTTCAAGGAGAAGAATGTTGAATTACCTGTAAAAGACTGCATTGCCTTTGAGAATGTGTATTAAGCTGTTAGTTTTAGAACTAATAACTTGCATTGCAATTTAGGGCTCATTTTTAATTCAAATTTTAAAATTTGGTAAGCATAATCCATGTTAGATTTTTTTTCTTAGTGTTTTTGTTCTGTTAGCCCTTTCCAAGATTCTGTGGTGTTATGCTCTAGAAAGTGTTGTCCCCTTAGAAGCTTTGGAGATTTGAAAGGACTTCATCTGAGTTTGAATTTTGTATTTTTGAAGATGGGGGTTCACCTTTTTGTGTTCCCTATACCTTAGATGAAGAAGCCCTTAATAATCAGTGAGATTCTGTTGTATTACAAATATTTTGTATCAAACTTTTGTAAAAACAAACAAAATAAGAGAAAGATTCTTGCTGCTGAAGCAGTGTCTGAATTTCACGTGTGTCTGTTTCCAGCTCGATGTGATTTCAGCTGAATATAAAAAAATTTGTTCCTTCATAAGTAAGCATGTACTCAACCATTTTAGGGCAAGGAAAATGAAACCACTTTTTAGAAGTAAATGTGTGTTAAGTGCTTTTGACATTGTTGAAAGACTTGTTAGACACGAGTATAGCCCATTAACAGAAGCATAGGATTTTTATGGTCCAACATTTCTTTTTTTTTTTCCTTTTTTTTCCTTGGTGCCATTGAATAGAGTTCTATGTCATGTCAAAGACATGTTAACCAAGTCTAGATTGTACTTTCCTGGTGTTACTTTCTAGAATAAAATATTGTATTCTTCACTGAAATTTCCATACACCAGCCCCTAGCTTGTAGAAAAGGTGCATCTCTTTTCCTGAAAAAAACAAACAACAAAAAAACTACTTACAAATAAGTATGCAATTTCTTACATAGCCAGCTCCATAGAAGTAATTGTAATTCAAGGACTGTTTTTTCTTAAGCAATGTAAGCTCCTGGCAGAGATAAAACATGGAAAAAGGCAGGGATTTGGAATTGTTGGTTTCATGTCTGTGGGGGCTGTAAAGCAAAGTGATAGTTGTGTGGCAGTAGTAGGAGGCCTTACTGCAGTCAGGAGCCAAACAGAGATCATTTAACTGTGCCACCCTTTCTAGAAGGCTGAACTAAGACCAGCAGTGTAGAAACCATAGGTCAAAGTTTTGAGTCAACCTCAAATGTGTACTTTTGGGGAGGGGTGTGGTAGGGTGGAGTTCTAACAGATTTTTCTCAATTGGTTTGACTGAAAATATGAACATCTATAGTGCAGCTTAAAAACAAGTTTACCTTTCTAGTGGTGGCTTTTTCTGTCCTCCTGTGGTTTCCTTCTCATGCTCATCAGTGTGGTCCGTTCTTCGTTCCTGAGATCTTTGGATAAAAGTTGTGGTTAAAATGCGTGTGTTCACCAATGAAAGAACCTAGCTAGTTGCTGACCTATAAAAATTCAAAGCTAGTTAGAGGGTAATTTGTAGAATATCAGTGCTTTTCTGATATTTTAATTGTCTGAATTTCATCTTTTCAGGATTTATCATGTAGTGCACAACTAGTCTGCAAAACACAGGTCAGAGAGTCTGTTAAAATCTCAATAATCAGCTGGAATGCTTTACGTTATTAGCAACCTTTATCAAAGCACAAAATCCAGAACACACCTGCACAGGAGCTTGATCTCTAGTCATACTGTGACCACTTTTATTGTATAAATTTAATTTGATTTTGAATGCCCACCGTTCTTGTTGTACGTAGAGGTAAGCAGAGGTTATCCAACAGAGAAGGGAATTCAGATTGCTCATTGAGATTGGTAGTCTAACCACATCATTAACAGTGCTTGTGTCTTCCTGCAGGGCAGTCAAAATTCATTTTATGATGGAAGAAGTTGGAAGGGACATGTGTTAGGAGAGCTAATAGGATGTTCTGTAAACTGAGGTTTTACAGAAGTTAGTCTGGAGATGAAGTGGCTTCAAAGGGAAAGGGAAGACAAACCTAGTTATCTGAAGTGTGGTGTTCTAATATTACAATATGCCTCTTAACTTTTACACCTTTTCCTAACTGTGTGCAGGGCTACAAATTTTTTTTTCAACTCTTCTGTGATTGACTCCACAATACTTACTTTTAACCTTTCCTTAAGTTTCTTCCCCATTTCACTTAACAATACAGGAAGATGGGAATTTATGAAGTAGAAAAAGGCAGGGATGATGATGATGATTCAGGCAGCACATGGTCCTCAAATAGCTGGTTTCTGTCTCTGCACAGGGTCATGGCTGCCTCTTTCTGGATGTTTCCTAGCAGACTGCTTCTGTACTAATACCTTTCTGTTTTGTGTCTATGGTAGTCCTAACCTCCACTCCACTGCAGTTAAGCTAACAGTGTTCAGTTTTAGGCATGAAGACATTTGGATTCCAAGACACTGCTTCTACAAATGCTCCTCTGAAAAACTGGCATTTTCTTAGGCTCTAAGGAAATTATTTTTCTTCCCCTGGGGTTTATTTCTTGCTCTCTTTAATGTTTCCTGCTCATGGTATGTTTGCTTCCTTTTGAAAGTTGGCTACATTGCTATAAAACTACAGTACTGTCTGAAATCTCTGCTCCTGTAAACAACTTTTGATCTAAAGTGAGTAGTTTTTATTTATACAAGTAAGCTGATGTGTTAGTGTACAGAAAGAAAACATCTTTAATCTATTATCCTATCTCTTTTTGAAGGTGGAAAACTTACTTATTAGTAACCAAGGGACAATTAAACTTTGTGACTTTGGTAGTGCTACAACTATAGCTTACTATCCTGACTACAACTGGTCTGCACAGAAGAGATCACTGGTTGAAGAAGAGGTGAGATATTTTAATGTGATTAATCTTAATATCAGCAGTGTATTAACTGTTACTATTAATCTGATATTGCTTAATGAGACTCCTGAAGATTGCCTCAGTTATAGTATTATTTATAAAGTTTTCGGTTTGTATTTGTGTTGCCAGAGTTGAAACACTGTCTACAGTTACAATCATAGCTTATGTTTTGTAACTACATCCACAAGCACTGCTTCAGCATGGTTTGTGTCCATTCTGCAATCTGGTGTGAAGATAAGTCATTAGTAAAGCTTTTTGTAATTACATTCCTGACCAGAAATCAGAAATTGGTTATGCCAGAGTGACTCCACCTTCCCATCTGTTTTTCTCAGTAGAATGATATAAAAAGAAGTGGCAAGTCTGCTCAGCATAATATGAATAGGGAGTGTTGTGGTGCCTCAAGGGCTGCATTTGTTTTTAATTGAGAGTAAATCTAATGTAATACATTAACAGGAGAAACACAGTAACACTTAAAATTCATGTATGTGACTTCTGATATTGTGAGTCTCTATAAACTTCTGTTTTGGGATCTGGCATCCCTGGAGAACAATCCACTGGTTTCTGGAGAAATGATGAGGTTATACCACTGTCTAGTATAATCAATGCAAAAAGAAGGTAGAAAAGTTCTCTTCAGGGATCCAGACCTTAACTCATTGGATGTGTCTGCACTGTCTGTGAGATGAAAAAATGAGATGTACGCACAGCAGCTTGAATTCACTTCTTTGTTTAATTGTTGATTTTTGGTGCTTGTGTCATTATACCTTTTTACCTCATGTAGAATAGTCATTTTATGTATTTTGCAGCTTGAAAGGACTCTTTCAAACAATATTTGAAAATATGTGACAATATTTGAGTACTGCTGTCTTCATCTGACCTTATATCCAAGCTGTTGTGACTATTTCAGGATTCAGTTGATGTCTGTTGCCTTGACAAGTATTTTACAGAATATGCCAAGTTTAAAGGGATCCACAAGGGTTGAGTCCAACTCCTGGCCCTGCACAGAGCCATCCCCAAGAGTCACACCATGTACCTGAGAGTATCATCCAAATGCCTCTTGAACTCTGTCAGGCTTGCTGCTGTGACCACTGCCCTGGGGAGCCTGTTCAGTGCCCAACCACCCTCTGGAGGAAGAACCTTTTCCTAATATTCAACCTAAACCTCCCCTGACACAACTTCAGGCCATTCTCTTGGGTCCTGTTCCTGGTCACCACAGAGAAGAGATCAGTGCCTGTCCCTCCCTCCTTTTTCTCTCATGAGGAAGCTGTAACTGCAATGAGGTCTCCCCTCAGTCTCCTCTTCTCCAGGCTGAATAGACCAAGTGCCCTCAGCTGCTCCTCACACGGCTTCCCCTCAAGGCCCTTCACCATCTTCACTGCCCTCCTTTGGACACTCTCTAAGGGCTTAATATCTTTCTTATATTGCAGTGCCCCAAACTGCACACAATATTCAAGGTGAGGCCGCCCCAGGTCAGATCAGAGCGGGACAATCCCTTCCCTCGACCGGCTGGTGATGCTTTGCCTGATGCCCCCAGGACAGGGTTGGCCCTCCTGGCTGCCAGGGCACTGCTGACTCAGATTCAACTTGCCATCGACCAGGACCCCTAGGTCCCTTTCCGTGGCACTGCTTTCCAGCATCTTGTTCCCCAGTCTGTGTGAACATCAAGGGTTGCCCCATCCCAGGCGCAGAATCCAGCACTTCCCCTCATTGAAATTCCTATGGTTGGTGATTGCCCAGTCCTCTAATTTGCCAAGATCTTTCTGAAATTAATTTTCCAAGGGAGAATCCTATCTGTTCTACATGGAGAGCTGTGTCCTTGGTTGAATGGTGTTGAAGTTTATTATTCAAGATTCTGTTTCAATAAATTCTGTCTTCTGCAGATCACAAGGAATACAACACCAATGTACAGAACACCAGAGATGATAGACTTGTATTCAAATTTTCCAATTGGTGAAAAACAGGACATTTGGGTAAGAATTTTTTCTTTTGCTATGTTGTAGCTGCTTATCAGTGGAACTGATTTTGCAGACTTGTCATTAGTTTTTTGATTAATTAAATAAAAGCATCAAAATAAATGTTGAAGTAGTATGTTATATCAAAACAAACTTACATAGTATGAATTCTGTATCTAAATATTAAAAGAACAAGATGTTGTATTCAAGGTTTTCTCCCAGATCTAACTTGACTTCCACTGTGAGAGGCAATGCCGAGCTTCTTTAGCATTCATTAGAACTGCTACCTAGTTGGAGCTTGCCACCAGAAACCCATAATACTTAAGAGTCCTTAGGTTCAAATTCCTGCCTTTCATGCTGTGCCATGCATGTAATCCTGGGACAGCCTATTGACAAGTTCAAAATGGTTGTGTCTAGGTATTGCATGTAGGTGAAATACTGACAGATAGCAAGGGTGAGAACTATGCAGAGATCATTCATGCTTTGTACAGAAAGCGTGATAAACTTAACATTCACTAAAAAAATCCGTAGCCAAAGTTAAAGGTAACTGTTAAATCCTCAGTTGTACCTTCTCCGGTTGCATAATACTGCAGCACTAAGGTGCTCCCCAGTGAGATTGTGCTTAGGGATTTAGTTTATTGGATGTTTTTTATGGAGGCAGATGTCAAGCTGTTCAGTTGTATTTGCAGTGTGTCAAAAGACAGACTGAGAAAATGTAATACTAATGCTTTAGAAGTTTTATTTGGGATTTCATAACTTCATTCAGTTTCTTAAATTAGTTACAAGATATTCAGGAAACTCTTATTCAGCTTCTACAGCTGTTGGTGATTTTCTCATGGCATGTGAAGAAACACCAAGCAAAATACATTTTTCTGACTATTTGGTCACTTCACATGCATGAAATACTGGCAGTCTGAGCCAGGATTACATCCAGTTAAACAAAAAGCTAGAAACCTATCTAAAAAAAAGCCTCACTGAAAAGGACAATTACAGTTTGTTTTTTTGACTAGAATAATTCTGTATCTGTTAGTACTAACATGGTGATTGTCTCTTTTGTTTTTTTGGAAGATCTATTTCATTTACCATACCTTCGTTGGAACATGTTCTGTGTTTCTTCTTTATGCTTTGGTTTCAATGAAAATATGCAAAGTATTTGGCAATAGAATATTACCCTGCCTCAGGAAGCCTAAATGACTTGTAGTTTGTGGTTAGGATAAACAAAGCAGTTTTCCAAAGAGAGCAGGTAGAGTGAATAATACTCATGATTGCAGTCTATGTACTTGTCACTGTGTGAGCTTAAAAACATGAAGGAAGTAATGCCTTCCTTAGAACAGCAGCACAGATGAAAGGAAGTTACCAGCCACACTGACTCCACAATGGGCATGTGATTAGATATTGGTTATAAGACACAGGTTGTTTAGATGTGGCCAACTGCTTTCTCTGTATTTCCTAAGTTTAGAGGTCTTCAGAAAATAAACACTAAATCCAGAGGTTTTCAAAACTAATGTGATTTCCTGAACTGAAATTCAACTGAAGTGAGAGGTTTTACCTTCTCATAAAGATTTTTCTGCATTGAAATTATCTTTTGGCTAGGAAAGCCCTTCATACCCACCCACCCACTCTTGAAGATTTCTGAAAAAGCAAAAGAGCTTTGGAAATGTTTGTTAAGGAGCAAAATTTCAAAGCTGGGTTCTCATTACTGATATCTAGTAAAAAAGTCTTCTAGTCAGTGTAAGACATCTTGCAGGTTTTAATTCTATGTGAGCTGAACAATCCCTTTAGAATTTATGTAGATTAGTTTGACTCAGAAAGTATTTTGGTGTAATACCTGTGTCATCCTGCATCTGTACTGTAGAACTCTTTAAGTGTGCTGCTTGTTGCCTGAACCTGGTCAGGGGAGAAATAACAGTATTTTTATTCGTTCCAAACAACCCTGCCCACTTTCATCCCCCAATCCCTGAACACTTCCTCAACCCTCCAATAATAAGCTACTGATAAAGGCCCAATTTCAGGTCAAAAGTTATTTTTGGTCACTCTGCGGTGCTGCTTTTTTACCTTTTAGCATGTGAGTGCTCAGACTGACCCAGGCAACTTCTCTGCAGGGACTACGCAGCTTTGGAGCAGCATCTTGGGGAAATGGGCCCTTCTGTCAAGTGCGTCAGTGCTGAGGCTGTGTGAGTGGTGGCTGCAACTGAAGTTACCTTTTAGCCGAATTGAATGGCAGTTGGTGTTTAAATATCCAAAATCTATCACAGTTACAATCCTAGGTTACAGATAATGGAGAGGAAATGAAAAACATCCTCTAGCAGTTGAAGCAAAAATCAAATCTAAGTGGCCTCTACATTTCCTGTGTGTAGAGGAAATCAGCACCAGCTGATGGCCTTGGTGCTTTTCTCCCCTGCTGCCTTCTGACGTGCGGGGTGTCTTGGACTATGCAGGGAGTCGTTTCATTCCTAAATTATGATCTGCCTTACTTCTTTGTAAACAGGTGTTTTTTTGGGATAGTAGATGGTACCTTCTGTATTCCCCCGCTGGATCAATTAATATATACTGTGTGATGCCTCGGTGTATATGTTAGAGAGCTTTTTTTTTTTTTCAACAAACTGACAAAAATGTGCAAGAATATATGGAATTAACGTATGTACTCTATTTCCGACCCTGGACTGAGAGACTTAGTAAGTGTGTTGAAGTAACTAGGTCTCAAACCTTTGATACTCCAATAACTTCAGATGTTTGAAGCTGTTCTTGGAATAAATTGACAGCCAAGGACGGTTTGGGATGGTGCACACAGAGTGAGCAGTTTTCTTAGGTAATGTCTTCACTGGCTTGTTTTATTTGTGGAGGCTACTATAAAAGCCCATGTGCTTAAACAACCAAACTGGGGTTCAGAAGAAACTTTGAAGAGGAATTTTCCAAACTGTTGTGCAAATAGTTGCTTGGAGGTATTGGATGATTTATTATCAAACTTTTATAGGTGAAAATGGAACATGTTTCTATTACAGTTGTGTAACTCTGCAGTATATTTAATACCCTAACTTATTTGAAAAAATTTGTATCAGCTTTCATTTACTTCAGTAACAGATGCAGTTATCCCAGCTAATCCATAACACCTGCATTACTCAGAGATGAGAATTCAAAAGTGAATTCTGCCTGTGTGGGTTGTTCCCTTTCCAGGTTGCCCAAGTCTCAATTGGATACATGGAGGAACTTCAAAGTTCCCAGAACGTGATATTCCTGGTTTTGTGATTTTTTTTTTAATTTTTTTTTTTAATTTGAGGCTTGAATGAACTTATCTGAAAATGATCTTCAAATTTTATTTGTTTCAAGAGTTGAATACTCATCTCACTGTAGGGAATAAAGGAACTGTCATTTTGGGCTTCCTTTTTTCAAACCTGTGCCAAAAGATGCATTTTAGACATGCTGTTGTGTCCCCCTAGTGTCATTTAAACAAATTCCTTGACACTTAGTTGCTCTCCTAGCTGTTGTATTGCATAACAGCATGTACCTGAGTTAAAAATAAAAAAGACCAAATTCTGTCCCCACAAATTAGATGTGTCTCCTTTCAGCACAGGATGAAGATATGAAATAAAACTTCTAAACCTTTTTGTAAGAACAGTCCTGTTCTTGAACACGTTCAGTGTTACTTATTTTTGTATACTGTGAAATTCATAAAATGGATTTCTTGTGATGGCTTCTAACTGATTTTTTTAGAGAAAGGCAGGAATACTTTTCCCCAGTAGCAAGTGATAGGACAAGAGGAAATGGCCTCAAGTTGTGTGAGGGGACCTTTAGATTGGATATTAGGAAAAATTTCTTCACTGGAAGGGTTCTCAGGCATTGGAACAGGCTGTCCAGGGAAGTGGTTGAGTTACTATCCCTGGAGGTATTTAAAAGATGTGTAGATGTGGCACTGAGGGACATGGTTTAGTGGTGGACTGGCAGTGCTGAGTTAATGTTTGAACTCGAGGACCATAAAGGTCTTTTCCAGCTTAAATGACTCCATCATTCTATGCAGTATTTCTGTGTTTATCTCGGTAGGCTCTGGGCTGTGTCCTGTATTTGCTGTGCTTTAGGCAACATCCATTTGAAGATGGAGCTAAACTTCGCATAGTCAATGGGAAGTATGTCATCCCACAAAATGACACCCGCTATTCTGTGTTTCATGATCTCATTCGTAAGTTTACAATGTTATTTAATTTGGTGTCTTTATGGATACATGTTATTATTGACAGTGTTGTATTACTGACAGTTGAATGTTATTGACATGTGATGGTGAAAATGTGAACTGCAACAAATTCTTGTTTTCTTAATATTTTTAATCCATTATCAAAAAAACTAGGATGTGAAACTTGCTTTTTTAATTCTGTTGCCTGTCTTGCTTAGGATCTGAATTAGTGCATAGGAACAACTAGTGTTTTGATTTGGTTTCTTTGAACTTGCTTAAAAAATTCTCTTTTCTTTAAATTTCAAAATAGACTACTGGAAACTTTAATTACAGTTCCAAAAAGATATCAAAATCTAGCAGTATTAGACACAAAGTTACTTCTATGGTTTTCATTAATTGATGCTGAAGTGTATTCTTTGAAATATTATTAATCCTGAGGAGTGTTGTGTTTTTCTCATGGATATCTACTATGAGAATGATATTTAGATATGGATTTAGCAGTTGCTCCATTCTGTTCACTTGTTTGCTTCTTGCACTGTTATGCACTGAAGAAATTAATATCAGGTGGGAGAAAGGCCCTGAAGAATTTGTTATTTTTTCTGAATCTCCTTTTGTAGGCTCCACTTTGAAGGTGAACCCCGATGAGAGACTGTCAATCACTGAAGTTGTGAACCAGCTGCAGGAGATTGCAGCAGCTAGGAATGTCAATCCTAAATCCCCCATCACAGAGGTAAAGATGTCTTGTAGGAGTACTACTGATTGGGTTTCCTTTCTGTCCTCTCTTCTCCAGTGAATGTGCATTTCTTAACAGATTGCAGAGCAGGTCCCCTCTTGCTTAGTTTTTTGAAAATTTCACGCTAATTTATTTTGAAATGCAGTTGAATTAATCTGTATCACTTGTAGGATCCTTGAAAATATGGCTTTTAAAGCACAGAGACATTAAAGAAAACCAGTTGTCATTCTTATTATTAGAACAAAACAGCTAAGTGCATGGCTTGTGGAAATTACTAAGTTAAGTCAAAGAAAAACTCACTACTTTTACTCCTTGCTTTTTCTCTTGGTTTATTCTTTAGTTATGCTAGTGCTCTGTTTGACATGCTGTGTTTAATCATAAATAACTTGCACAGATAAATCTGGTATATGAAGGCTCTGCCTACACTAACTGGAAACCCACTTAGATGTCTCCTGTCTAGTGCATAATTTGCACAGCACTGCAAGTATTGTAACTTCCTGGCTTTCTGCTGAGGTTCAGTTCGCTTGTTCTCACCGAGTAAAAGTAATTTGCGAAGCATAACAAGTTGGCCAAATTAGCAGGAAACTACTCACAGCGAGCATTAATCTCCTCAGCTCCTGGAACAAAATGGAGGCTATGGAAACAATGCTCAGCCTCGGACATCTGTGACCTCTGTTTCACAGAGCTCCAAGCCCGCAGGACAGCTCAACAACATGTACAATGCAGGTATGTGCAGAGAGGGATGTCATCTTAGTGTAAAGACAGGTGCGTATCTTCCATATGGGGAATAAAATCATTTGGGGGTTTGAGTTATTTGCTGTGGCACTAGCTATTCAACATTCATATAATTGCTTCTAACCTTGTTTTATTTTTTCCAAAGTTTTGATTGTGTGTTGAAACACGCAAATGTGAATTTCTCAAGTTTGTTGCTGGGCAAGATAAAAATGAGGTTTCCCGTGGAAAATAATTTAAAATGCATAATTGACCTATAGAGGCAGGAATGTTGACATAAGTGAACTAAAACTTGATGAAAGTGTGGATGCAAGAAGCAATAATGTTAAGAAGAAGAGATAGTAGTCTTCAGGTTATGACAAACAAGTAAAAATGGCTTCCTTTAAATCCCAAACTTTTGTGATTCAATGAGGCAATAATAATGGAAAGTGCATTGTGTAAAAAACAGCATGTAAGAGGATTTTGAATTTAAACTGTTAAAAATCTTCCGAGTGCTATATTTTAATTGAAAAATTTTTACCTTTTGGTAGAAGTTACTGAAATCAGTACATATCCTGAGTTTGTGCACAACTTTGGATATTTGGTTTACGAAGGCGAGAGGTGTCTTTGCTTTCCAAGAGGAACTATTTAACATCGAATAGGTTACAACTTAAAAAGACAGCAGCTGTTCTGTGGCATTTGCTATAACTATTTGCTAAAATGGGCTTTGTGTCTAATGGCTGAGGTAGCCTAATAAGTAAATGCAGAAGCAATTGCAGGGCTTTTCCCTACGGACCATAGCAGTTCATTAATTCTAGGGAGTCACTGACCTCACATGTGTGTTTATTTTAGCCTGCAGAAAGCCTGTATGAGGAAGAAATACTTCCGTAAGCATCTGAGGTCCGTCTATCTCCTTTTCTCTCCTGCCCAAAAAGACTTTTGACCCCCTGTGAAAGTGTATCTTGCAGTGACTGTAGTCTAAAGTTATTTAGTTTTGCCACTTCCAAAAGATTCATGTCTGACTACCTCAAAGGGAAAAAGCAGCAGCCGAAGTTCAATTTATTGGCTATCCAGTCAGTACTTTCAGAAATAGCTAAAGCTGGTACTGCCATGAGCTCAGCTAATTATGGGAGCATTGTGCAGAAAGGACTGCAGGACACCTGAAGTTGCACCTTAGGACATCAGTGGTGGGGAGGAGGAGTTGTAGTTCCGCCTGAGATAAAACATAGGTTGGACTAGCAGAACTAAATTAAATCAACCAAAACACATCTCCAAAATGACACAGTTAAAAGCTTACTTACCCATTCTGTAAAAATGGGTATTCCAGAGTACATGCAGTTGAAAATACTTAAATAGTAAAGAAACAAGCATCTTGACAGGCTTATTTACATCTAACTTCTTATTGTTCTTTCTGCACCCATATTAACTATCATATGTAAATATGGAACACTCCTTTTAATGTAGACTGTATTTCCTACTGTATTCAAATTTCCTTCTAGTTTGATATTTCTTGATTGATATTAATTATGCTGAACTGTCAATGAGACAAAATTTATTAATTTTACAGGGGAAATTTTAAAATTGGGTAATATTTATTGTAGTAATGTCGTGTATGTTAATTTCTGTGGAAGAATCCAGTTTCTGAATGTAATTGTAATCAAAAGTCGGTCTGTTCATCTGTTTTATGCAAGAATGGCTACTGTTTGTTGCATACAGTCATATTAAAAGGGATATTGTGCTGCAATGCTATGCTGTCTGGGATGCTCTGCTTAAAAAGTAACTTTACTCTGCTGGCTGCTTTTGAAGCCCTGCATTAAAATGTGTCTACTGGAGATGATTAAGTAGATCTGCTGATAATAAGCTGCACTTTAAGAAACTGATACTCAAAAAAGGCAGTATTTTCCTGCGTTGATAATATGAAACATATGCCTTACTTTCAGAAATTTTTTTCTCATAAATACAAACAGCAAATTAAACAATGTGTTAAGTACTTCCTGGCTGCGTAGGTCATAGTTAAGGAGAACTTTAGAACTGTGAGCCTTACAGCAAGGCCTATATGTGCATTCACTTCCAGCTTTATAGGCAACATACTTTAAGTCGTATCCTGGAATGGGCCCCATAATAAAGTACAATTATTTTTATTCGACTACTCTAGGCCTGACCGTTGCGGAATGTGACCAGACTTATGGAGGGTTCTTTGATATTCTGAGGGGTGGAACAGAGCGATTTTTCACTAATATTAAGGATACATCTTCTAAGGTTATCCAGTCTGTGGCCAAGTGAGTAAAAAAAAAAAATAATAAAAATTTAAAAACTGTTCTGCTAAGAGTTCTAAATGAAGGCTCAGGAGCTTACTTCAGAAATGATAAATTCAGCATACCTTTCCAAGTTTGAGCTCTAATAGGTGGTAACCATCCCCTGAGATTTTATGAATTATATTAATACAAAAGTTACTTTAGCAGTCATATACTAGAATTGAGAGTGTTGCAGCAAAAGCCTGTCTGTAAGTACTTCTTGCCCTACTGTATTTTAAATCCCAAAAGCTTGTGAGAGATGAGCAAGTGGGTGCTGGAGCATGGCAGAGAGGTATGGAATAGGATTGTCATGATTCAAAATGAATGAATTGAATTAGCAGTAAGTGCCTTTATTAATAAGAGAGGAAGAAAAAAAGATGGAATGGTGAAAGGTACAAATCAAGGGAGTGGATCTGAGGGGGAAAAAGCCTGCAGGGAAATAGTGAATAAGCTCTTCAGTTTAGCTTTCAGGTAGAATCCTGTACCTTCAAGACAGTGTGAGGGGATCTGTTTGTCTCCTTTGTCCTGCATTGCCTGGATGGATGCTCTCCTGTTTAGATGTGTATGTTTTCAGATTCCTAGTGTGTGATTATTTTTTTTAATCAGGTTTTCAGCCCCATTTCAAATGTTTCTCTATGATCAATATTAATTGATCTGTATGATTTGTATATTTTTCTCGTAATAAAATTTTCTGCAGTGTTAAAGGGTTTTCTTAGTTCTAAAAGGAACAGGTAAGTCACTACTGAATACCATGTCTGAAGTAGAGCCTCATAAGGAACACTGAACCTTGTTCCTCACTGTAGCCTTTGTGCCCCTTTAATTGGGATACTAATTGGGATACTGCTTGTGAAGTCTGTTGCTTGCCATGTGGGTCTTTTCAGTTTTCTGTGTGTAACTTGTGTATAGGACTTCTCTGAAGTGTTTGTAATATTCAAGTGAGTTAGATCTGTAGACACTGCACCTTCATGGCCACTTCAAGTGCTTTTTTAGCTGTTTGCTCTTACACTTTGCCTGTTTAAACTTCCTGTGCATGGTTTAAAAAGGCCAGGTCCTCTATTTTTTTTTTTTTAAAGGTTGCAAAAGTGGTGGAGCTTTGATTTGTCCTTAAGCTTTCTACGGAAGCAACTGGGACAGCAGCATCAAACTTTTCACCCTGGGGAAACCACGTGGACTCAAGATAGGGAGGTGTACAAGGGCAACAAACTGTTGCATGATGAAACGTAGTTTTGACAAAGTTATAAGCCCTACTTTTCCATGGTTGTATATTAGATCTTACTCTGATACTGTATTTTTATTGCACACTACATGCTTCTGAAGTACTCCTGTACTTCTTATCTCCACATGACTTTCTGGGTTGTTGGATCTCCATCACTTAGTTATGTTTGAAGAAGTTTCCTCTTCCTGCTCTTGCAAGTGATTTCTTCCTTAAAGGCCACTGGAAGTTTTAATAGTTTTTTTGACTTTGGTGTTGTGCCATTTTCCCCTTTCCTAGGGGTGGATTAGAACTGTCTAAAATTGTCTTCTTAATATGGAATGGCTTATGCTGTACCTACACCTTATTTTTATTTATCTTACCTAACATATGTGTGTAGCTTTTTGCTTTGTTTCTGTAGTAAGTGTAGTGTGCAAGGAAGAAAAGAGTGGTTGTATATCCAACCACATCTGCAGGGCTCATCTAGCAACTTCTGAAGTATTGGACAGTGAGTGCTTGCTGTCTGGAAAGATTCTATTTGGTTCTTGTGCTCTTCTCTACAATTGTTTAGATTATGGTGACTGCCCAAAATAAGTCTTACATCTATCTTATTTTTAAAGTTAGTGTGCTACTTGTCAGTTGCTGGTTAGTGTTCTGTGCACCAACAGAACAGCTTAGTGCATGGCTTGTGGAACTTACTAAGTATTAGTCAAAGAAAAACTCACTACTTTTACCCCTTGCTCTTTCTAATTACAGAAAGTCACGTGTGGATATTTACTAGAATTGAGTATATTGCAGCTGTAATTGTTTGACCTTGTTTTGGTTGATAGCTCTTAATGGGTGGGAGTACTGTCATATCCAAATGAGATCAATGACCACAGGCCTTTTCAAGCTAATGGGGGATACAACACTTGCATGGGCTCTGGTGGATTGACAGAGGATTGTCAGACAGTATTTTATGTTCCAAGATTCATCATGAGGAGATCAGTCCCTCACAGATGTTTTGGACTAGGTTGGTTGAATAGGAGGAATAGGAGGGTTTATATTGAAGTGATTCTTGAACAGCGCCTCTGACAGAACATGTGAGACTGTCAGGTATTTTTTTAAGTTCTGCACTATCATAAAAAGATCTTGGTTTTGTGTAGGACTCTCTGTCTTCATACTACATTTCTGGTTTTTTGTGTTATCTAAGTGAATTTAGTCATTGGGTTGAGGAATGGAGAAAAAAAGGAGGGAATGTGCCAAGTATGTCATTATGTTAGTGAGAACCAATTACTTCAATACTAATTTTCCTGGTAATATTTAATCAATACTGAAAAAAGGAAACTCTCTCCACTTGTAATCTGCCAATATTCTTTAGCAGCCCTTAGTTCTATAATTTTCATTCCTTGATAAGCCTGTAGTGTATTTTTAATCCTAACTGTATTTAACTGTTCACTGAAATGGCGAAACATGAATTAACATGACCAATACTTAATGTTCTGTAGGACCTAAGGTAGGGTCAGGTCCTTTGGCATTCAACATTTATTCTGCTGCTGGGAGTCCCACGACTGGGCTTGCTCATTCTTAAACTATGTTTCAATCAAGCTGAATTGTTAATGCTTTGTTTGCATCTACTATAGGGCGTGTCTCTCTCTGTTGTGGTCACTCTCTGCTTTACAAGCTTGTCTTGTGGCTACAGCTGATACACTCAGTGATGTGAGAATATCTCTTCTACTATTGTGTGCTTGACTACCGTTCCAAAACTCTTCAACCAACACAAGAAGCAGACATTCTGCACCAATTAAAATGTCTCTTCCTTGTCACGCATCTTTGCCACCACGCTTAAGCACTCCTTGTGTTGGAGTCTGCCATCTCATTAGGTAGGGGTTCTCCTTCCTGCTTATGATTGCTTTTCTGAATTGTGGAGTTACTTCCTTTATCTGCAGACAGACTTCTGTTACACTTGTGTGTTTCTCTCTTGTGAAGCTTCTGTGCCCTTGACCAGCTTTTATACTCATTGAGGTCTGCATCCACACAGGTTACAAATGCCCTACCAAAAAACATAGCTAAATGTTTAAAGTATCTGATCTTCACTGGTATTGAAAGCAGCACTCAAAACTTATGATCAGTCTTCTTTTGCTTTGTCAGAACAATCTCTTTCACTGAAGAGATTCTGATGTAGTAATCTATGGAACAATTAGCTGCCTTTTATTGCCAGTTTTCTTTGCTTCTGAGGTAATTTTGTTTCTGCTTTAATGCCATGTTAATATCATGAATCTTTGTATTACATTAGGTAGTTGAATGATTAATTCAGTTTTATGAAGCAAAACCAAGTGGGAACAGATTGATGTGAATTTCAGTGCTGCTTTTCTTCATTGCTTTTAAAAAATAAACTGAAAAATAAAAGGTACTTAGCTAATTAATAGATATTTTTTCCTAATCTTGTAAGCGTAGAGATGTCTGGAGGAAGATTGCTTAGTGTTAAGGCATTATTTAACTGAAGATAATGGTGTATATACTCACATTGTAGCTATGCTGGTTAGTCTGTCATTCTTTGTTCTTTCTCATCTTTAGCTAATAACACAGGGCAACTATGCACAGCTGTAGAATTTTGTTCTGTATGCTAATTCATTTATTTTGTTAATTTAATTGCTATTTTTAATGTAATTGTTTTTAGCTTAATTTACTGGAATGATCTTCTGTATAATATTAGTTGTGGTCTCTAGGTGCAGCTGTTTTCTGGCAAGGTTGATAATGCCAACCATTTACATAGTGAAAAGTTTTTTAACATCTAATTAAAACTTCTGATTTTTGCTTAGGTATTTATTCTGCAAAATGAGAATTTATGTCTTACTTGCTGCATTTCATAGAATCATACAACAGTTTGGATTGGAAGCATCACCTAGTTCTAACCCCTGTGCAATGGCCAGGAACACCTTCCACTAGACCAGGTTGCTCAAAGCCCCATCCAGCCTGGCCGTGAACGTTTCCAGGCATGGGACATTTGCAGCTTCCCTGTTCCAGGGCCTCACCACCCTCACAGTGAAGAATTCCTATCTATCTCATCTATCCCTGCCCTCTCTCAGTTTAAAACCATTCCCTCTTGTCCTATCACTACATGCCCTTGTAAAAAGTCCTTCCCAACCTTCTTGTAGGCCCCCATTAGGTACTGTAAGAAAAAACCCCATGCCTGTGTTTGGAGACTACACTAGTCTAGTCCAGTCCCTCTAGACTTGCTAAAAACCCTTGAATCAGCCTGGTACCATCAGAAAAGTGACTAAATATTAGTGTCATATTACACATTCTTATTAAGCTTAATTAGAGCCTTAAAAGCACATTGAGTTTTACATATTGAATCACAGGCCAGAAACCCTCTTTGCAAATCTGTTTATGTGTTTGTGTGCTTTCCTACTCTTACCACCTGCCAGAAACATTTCTATGTAAATGAAATTTCTGCTGTTAACAACATGAAAAGAAAGACCTTGTTTGTGATTTGTAGTGACAGGGTTATATCTTATATATGTAGGAATGCTTACCAATGTGAAGAAGCATTTTTTCACCTTCTTGCTGTTTAAAGAAATGCCAGTTACCATAAAACACTCCACTGTAAACAGAGTACCTTGTGTTCAGGTATTACTACTGAAATAGCTCTGAAATCTTCAGAATAAAGTTCAAGGAACTTTAAGGACACGGTGATATGTTCTGGACATTCCTAAATTGATTAAACTAAATTCCTGGTACTGCAGTTTAGAAACTAAGTTTTAATTGCTCAAACATTCTTAGACTTCTTCAGTGTAACAAGCACACAGCTTTTTTTTTTCCCCTTCAAAACAGCATGCTTGAGTTGGCTGTGCTCTGTTGCTGACATGCTAAACTGCATTCTTGCAGCAATGTGTGTATGGTGAGGTCCATGCTCCTAATAATGTTGCATTTTAATTTAGACAAGTGTAAAAACCAGAGCCGAATCCAGTGGTGTTGCTAGTAAGAAGTCAGAATCTGAAAGTCTTCCCACAGGAAGGGGTATGAGGACTATTGGGTTTTGGCTCTTAATAGTTCTGCAATTCTGTTTCATGTTTCTGCTTAACCTTGGTGTTAAAGCATTGAAGAGATAAAGGTTCTTTGTTCTTCAGCTGTTGTATTAGGTAGTCAAAAAAAGGTATATCAAAAAAAGGTGTATATATATATTAGACATATCAAAAAAAGTTGGTATTATTACAGAGATCTACATGTTTTCTTGCTTGAAGCTCTTAGGCGTAAGCAACAAATAACATTTGATACTTCTTAATTATATGAAGGACTATAATCATAATTAATTTTTGTAAGAAATCATGATAAGCTCTGAATGTAAATTTCTGCCCTAATTACTTTGGCTGCAACAGTGTTGCCGCTTGAGCTTACCTATGTCCTTCCAATGGTGCAACATGTTTTGAAATAGTGGCCATTTGTCTACCTCCCTATGCAAGATTTTTCAAGGCTGAGGAATTTTTTTTTAGTGCTATGTCTAGTGAGACTCAGCCTTCTTTGTGGTGATTTCAGTTTGAGATAGCCTTCGATTCAGAACAGTTGTCCTTGCCTTATCTAAGATCCTCCTCACAGTCCTTTATTCAATAATTTTTTAATCAATCCCTCTAACCTCCTTCATGTTTACTAGCAAGCAATAAAGAATCAAAGTTTAATGTTCTCTCTTGGTGTGTAAAATTTGAGTTCAGTGTCCTGGGTCTGCTCTTTTATGTAGTGTCTTGAAACTTTGTTGGAAACTCTGCATTCCTTAAACAAGCGTTGTAGTGTTGTGATGACATTTTGATGTTCTGGAGTTAATGTCCTACTGACGTATTTAAGTTAGGAATGTCTAAGTTAAGTTCTGTAGGTGAGAGTTGTTCTTATTGCCAATCCAGGAGTGCAGACCTATGTAATTATACTCAAGGACGTTGGCCTGCACTGAGTCTTTTCAGGTTTTTTTGTTTGTTTGTTTTGGTTTTTGTTTGGTTTTTGTTTGTTTGTTTTTAGTTTTTTTCATTCTGCTACATAGCAGATACCTTAGAAAGAAAAAATAATAGTGATCTTAAATTAGTAAATTTTTGACATAATGTGGGTGATAAGGTAGAGATGCAGGGAATAGACCTAAATAAGTAAATTAAAAAAAAAAGTCACTGGGAGATGATCTTTAAAAAAGGCTGCTTTTTAAATCTGTACACAACTGTATAAACAGATGACACTCAAAAGAAAGATCTGTCTGGAGGGTTTCCCAGTTGCACCCTGTCTATTAAACAGATCACAGCCTCAGTTATTAAGAAAAAAGAAGGGTAGTTGTAGTTGATGACTCCCTTCTGAGGGGAACTGAAGGCCCTGTATGCCAACCAGACCCATCCCACTGGGAGGTCTGCTGCCTTCCTGGGGCCCAGGTGAGGGATATTAGCAGGAGACTCCCCAAGCTAATTCAGCCCTCTGATTATTACCCACTGTTTGTAGTCCAGATTGGCAACGATGAGATTGATAAAAGAAGTACCAGGGTAATTAAAAAGGACTTCAAGGCTCTGGGCCGTTTGGTTGATGGGAAAGGAGCGTAGATTGTGTTTGCCTCAGTTCCTGCAGTAGCAGGGATGAATGAGGAGAGGAGTAGGAAAATCCATTTTATCAATAGGTGGCTAAAGGATTGGTGCCACCAGCGGAATTT
The DNA here is from genome assembly GCF_003984885.1 of Neopelma chrysocephalum. Taxonomy (NCBI): domain Eukaryota; kingdom Metazoa; phylum Chordata; class Aves; order Passeriformes; family Pipridae; genus Neopelma; species Neopelma chrysocephalum. The sequence continues at coordinate 374,009 of NW_020924378.1, read as the reverse complement.
TGGGTTTTCTGATCATGAGGCAATTTTTATGGTGCCAAACCTGCCAGAGTTAGATGGGCTTCATCTGTCTAGCAAGAGCAAAAGGACTCTAGCCTGTAAGTTGGCAGGGCTGATCAAGAGGGCTTTAAACTAGGTTTGAAGGGGGAAGGGCTTGGAACCAGGCTCTCCAGCTGAAATGCGTGAACACCAATGCACACAGCATGGGTAACAAACAAGAGGAGCCATTGTGCAGCAGGAAAGCTGTGATGTAGTTGCCATCAGAGAAGCGTGGTGGGATGACTCACGTGACTGGAGTGCTGCCATGGGTGGCTACAAGCCCTTCAGAAGGGACAGGCAAGGTAGGAGAGGTGGAGGAGTGGCTCTGTATGTTAGAGAGTCTCTTGACTCTGTAGAACTTGAGGTCAGTGATGATAAGGTTGAGACCTGTGGATCAGAATCAAGGGGAGTCTGTTGCTGCACCATGATTAAATTACTTAAATTAAGTTTGAGACTCTTCTGTGGGAGGCCTGGGGTCAATCCAGTGAGGAAACTTGACTCTATGAGTGTGGGGCGTGTGGGGAGTCAAGCAGGGCACCCATGGGCTCACTGGAGCCACCCACTGTGAAGGGGCTCCGGTCCTGGCAGTGGCAGTTTGGTGGTGGGAGTGTGACTGCCAGACTGCCCCTGAATGATCAGACAGGGAAGTTTCCTTAACACTATTCATATGGAATCCAGATACTCGATAGCATGGCCATCTGTGCCAGATAGTAACATACCAGAGTTACATAATTTTAAACTTTGAAGCTTCAACTAGGATGTTAATGCTTCCTCATTAGGCTTTCAAACTGATACCCTACAGTGAATTTTTATCAGTAAGAGCAGGGGCTAGAGGAGTGAGTTAAACATTAAAGGCATCTCTACAAAATCCCAGAGATGGTTTTGAAGGAACTGATTTAAATGAGGAACTGTTCAAACACAGTATCTGTTCTGACCCTGTTCTGAAAACCTTGAAGTGTGAGGTAGCAATCCTCAAATGGAAGAAATGAAATGTTATTCATGCTCTTGAATGTGGCCTGAGAGACCTGGCTTTTAAACTTATGGCTTGAATGATAGTATTTCCCAATACTAACTCCAATGTGTTCTGTTTCAGTTATGCAAAAGGAGACTTGGATATATCATACATCACTTCCAGAATTGCTGGTATGATAGCTATGTTTTTCTTAAGCATAACTTCTCAGTGTTCTTATAGTATGAAAAATGTCACCTGCTGTTTGTTCTGTCTTTAGTGATGTCCTTTCCAGCTGAAGGTGTAGAATCTGCCATCAAAAATAACATAGAAGATGTGCGGTTATGTCTGGACTCTAAACATCCTGGCCACTATGCTGTGTACAATCTCTCTCCAAGAACATACAGGGCTTCGAGATTCCATAATAGGGTGTGTATAGTTTTTGTGTATTTCTGTAAAAGATCTTGCAACAAAATGTCCTGATTATACCTTCAGCTTTTTATTGTGAAATATGTTCAAGGAGGCTAATCAAAAAGATGACAAAGAATAATAATAAAAAAAATAAACATGACAAAAGAATAAGTGTAAACACAAGTTCAAAGAGTTAACTTGAATTCTGCTTGTCTTTGCTTTAAATCCAAACTTAATTGATTACAAACTAATCTTTTTCTGACTAAAGTCCACTTTTCCTAGGCCAGTGATATCTTTGAAAACATGTCCAGGTACCTTACACGTTTCAAATTTAAGTGGGGAATACTGCATGTAGTTCAAGTCTTACTAAATTTCAACCTCTCCTATATTCTGCCACTTTCCTTCATCAAGGATATGGCAACTGATTTGCTTAACCCATTCACTGGACTTTCTCCCACTACACAGCACTTGACTCCCATATGACTCAGCTCACTGACTGTTGGTACTGTCTTCAGTATTGTTGTAGCTTAGCTGACCCTCCATTGGCCTTCCTGGCAATTTCTCTGATACTGAAATGAAGATATTTGCCTAAATCGGTAACGAGGTAGTGAGCACAGCTTGTTAGCTGTTCAGATACTGGACTCCTGTGTCCGTTCCCAAGTAAACCTCAGCTGTCCTGCAAGAGGCTCAACAGTGGAGACTTTCATTGTGTTGTGAGTTGTGTCACTGGCCACATTAGACCTCACCTAAACAGTCTGTACTGATCATGCCCCTTTCTCCCAATACTGTCTGCCCAGAAGAGAGTCCAGAATTGTTATTTGTTACAGGAATCCCCTTGTTCTGCAGGTCCATCCTTGGCATTGCTTTAGCTATCACAGTTGGTTTAACATGTCAGGCTGAGGTATATTTAATGAATTTGTCCTAGTGCTATCACTTCCTTCCTTTTGTTTTGTTGTAAGCTTGTCTACAAGATTGAGTATTGTCACACCTGAAAGAAGTAATTACTGCCTCTTTGGATAGATGCAATCAGCTGCTTTATCTGCAGCTGGTTCAGTATGAGGCTCAGGGAGAGGTTATTTAAGATGGAAGGCAAAGCTTAATCATGCAGGAAACCTCCTACATGATTATTGGTAGCAGCTACCTCAAAGCAAAATGTTCAGCAATGCTTTTTAGCACTAAATTGCTGGAAAGTCTACTGAGGCTGTTGTAGTGAACTGATTTATTCCTCATACTACAAAGCTGTTGATCTCTGTTTATGGAATGATAAATTCTGTGGCTGGGAATTAGTTTATGCTGAAAATGGTTTTTTGGTTATGCAAGTCTGAGGTGTCTGTACACTGATATTTCTGATGTATTGGTGCTATGAATGGTAATATAAGCACAGCTAAATCTACCAGTGATCTGAAATTGTTCTCATCTAAGTTTATCTTTTTGACATTAATGTTGTCTTACTATCTTTCTTTTGCTGAGTAGTAATAATAGGTCATAACTAGTCAAAACATTGTAGGTTCCTGCTAACTTTATTGTCTAGGAGTATTTAGGAAGTTTCTACAAAGCATTGTCTTGTGGTTTTTGATTGTTTTTTTTTGTTGTTTTTTTTTTTTAAAGGTGGCTATTTTACTTGGAAAACAAACTCTTTAATTATATTTGGAAATTTTACCTGCCCATTCTTGAAATTGAGATGTCCAGCAATTCTGACTAACTTCATTATTCAGTGCTGGGTGAGAGCAGCCATGCAGGAACCTAAGGAGGCTTAGGGTTTTTTTTTCTTTAGTGCCTCCTAAAGATAATTAGGGCAAGCCTTAAACTTGATCATAGGAGAACAGTTTCTAAAATTTTTAATTCTGACACTTTGCTTAGAATGTACTTATGAAATTACATATTCTTGGCTTCTTGCTGTATGCTATCTGTATGGAACTTCTGCAAATTTCTTTAATCTTGGTTAGAAGCATTGGTAGCTTTGAAGTCTCCTCAGCTAGTTTTGAGTCCTGCTAGGAATAGGTTGCTCAGAGATTGTGCACTGTCTATCATTCTGCTAATTGTCAAGACACTTTGAGCTTAAAATACAGCCAAAGAAACAGAAGGTAGTTTTGTTATATCTGTTTACATCTTGTAATAAAACTAGTCTTTGAGTAGAAAGTAAATAGTAAATTCCCCAGAAAAGTCCTTACTGTTTACTTTTTTGAATACACATGCTTTTCTAGGCTGTGTTCTTGTTTGAAGCTGCAGTGCTGCAATGTGATTCTTTCACTGTGTCGTGGTTTAACCCCAGCCAGCAACCAAGCTGCACATGACTGCTCACTCACTCCTCACTGGTAGGATGGGGGAGAGAATCAGAAGGCTGACAGTGAGAATGCGTGGGCTGAGATAAAAATAGTTTAACAGGTAAAGCAAAAACTGCAAGTGCAAGCAAAGCAAAACAAGGAATTCATTCACCACTTCCCATGGGCAGGCAGGTGCTCAGCCATCTCTAGGAAAGCCAGGCTCCATCACATGTAATGGTTACTTGGGAAGACAAACGCTATCACTCTGAATGTTCCCCTTTCCTTCTTTCTGCCCCAGCTTTATATGGTGAGCATGATGTCCTATGGTATGGAATATTCCTTGGGGTCAGCTGTCCTGGCTGTGTTGCTTCCCAGCTGCTTGTGCACCCCCAGCTGCTCGCTAGTGATGTGGTGTGAGGGGCAGAAAAGGCCTCGCTTTGTGTAAGCAGCACCCAGCAATAACAAAAACATCCTTGTGTTATCAGCACTGTTTCTAGCACAAAGCTAAAACACGGCCTCATTTAGTTACTACAAAGAAAATTACTCCAGCCAAAACCAGCACACTACTGTTGTAATATTTGGGATGTAGTGAAGCCCGCAGTTGAGGTTTATTGAGTCCTGTGTTGAGTGGGGATATAAAGGACTTCTTATCTTAGCTTTTATTTATTCACTGGCGACTTTGTGTAAGCTTTCACTAACAAAGGAACATTCAATTTAAATCTCTTGCAAAGTGATGCTTTCTGAAACGGCCTTTTTTTAATTAAAATACTAGAGTACAGTTAAATGTTGTGGAAGACTTGTATGTCAGCTTTTTTTCCTGTGCTTGCTACAAAGTCAGTATTTTGTGATAATCAGTTCAGGTAATTCATTGCAGAGGAACCCTTGAACTCTTTATCTGGGTAGGAAAACATCTTGCTGATAGGAAAACTTTGTCTTTGACATGTGGCAATTGCAGTTGAGATTAAAAACAAATAGGAGAAGCTTGCTTTGTAAGTTGCTTCCTTGATCTTGAATATATCTGCTCTTTAGGTGTTGCAAGTGTACAAAGGACCACATTTTGTACACTGCATCCTTAGTAGACAGCTGATTTTAGGATATAGGCTATTAGTAGTGAAGCTGATTAGTTGGTAATGTTTTGTAGCACTAATTGCAGAAGGAATATTACTTAACCACTGAAGATCTTTGAATAAAGGACAAATATAAAAAGAAGCCTAGTCTTTTTATTGTTGGGGACTTTTTGGCTTTTTTTGGCTTTTTTTACCTAAGTGTATGTGTGCAACAGTTGAAAGCTGTTTTACTTGATTCCTTGCTCTTAAGAATATTTCAGATAGTAATTTGAGTTGTTGATACTTCTAGTGCAGCAGACTTGTAGACAGGACTGGAGTTTCATTGCACTTCATCCTATAAAGTGGCGTTTACACTGTGTGAGACTACTTTTCTTGAGCACCTTGCTTAATTTCAACATGAAGGTGGCATTAAAGTGTAAAATTGCCTCTTATGTGCACAGCTTATGCTATGCAAATGTATATGACTGTGATCTTGTTTCTCACATCTACTACTGTCTCTCTCATCTCTCTCATTGCAGGTTTCTGAATGTGGCTGGCCAGCAAGACGAGCACCAAATCTTCAGAATCTTTATAGCATATGCAAGAACATGCATTTGTGGCTGAAACAAGACCAGAAAAATGTTTGCATTGTGCACTGCCTTGTAAGAAATTGGTTTAAGTCTGAAATAGAGCTTTAAATTGTGATTAAGAGTGCTAATATCCATTTAGTCTGTGACTCTTATTGACTTTCTCTGCTGGGGGCAATTCCTTCCTGCTGTGTCTCTAGGGAAGTTACTTGCATCAATTTTCTCCTTAGGGAAATTAGTAGGGTAATGTAACCCTTACTTGCGTGTAGAATGGAAGGCAGTATACAGGAGTCATTAAGATAAAGTAGCCTTTGGGAAAAAAAAACTGCTCTACTGTTTCAGTGTTTGCTCTGTTTTTTGCCTTCCAAGTGCCAGATGGGTGTACACTGCATTTCCCACTACTGTCCACTTAGAATGTAATCTGTAGCCACGGAATTTCAGAAACTGACTGTGAGATGCTTGGTTAACTTGCTTCTGCTGGCAGCAGATCGCTCTGTAACTTTCACTGGTCTCTAAAGTGTTATTAACTTGGTATAACCAAAAAAAGCAATAAAACCCTTTATAGAGCCATGTCATGTCAAATATGGGGGTGGGAGGAATGAATTTAAAGAAGAGTTACTCTGTTCAAAATTTGAAAATACGAGGTTACTCTTATGTTTGTGTGAAGGAATTGCATGCGAAATTTTTACGTTCTTAATTTTGTTGTACAGTAAAAAACAGAAACCTCACCATTGTGACAATGCTTGCAATGCTGCTGGAAAGCACTCAGAACCTGTCCTTTGATATGGTATAGCAGTCTATGAGGAATATCACTACTGGAGTCAAAAAGAGAATTTGTTAATCTGACAAACCATACTTGTGTGTTTTGCAAGGAAAAAAAATCAGTTAATGTCAGATCCTGAAAACCGATGTAACTTTCAGTGCTGCTGTGAGGTTAGGTGTCTAATTCTAATGTGATACTTCTAGTATCTCAGTATCACGTGATTGGTGGTCAAGTAGGTAAGAAGCAGATGTGATGAATTAGCACATCTTTCCCTTCAAGTGTTTTGTTTAAGGTACCTAACTCATCCCTTTTCCTCAGTTGTGAGGGGAACTTTTGTATATATGTGGCTGCATGACAGACGTGATGTGAAAAGCGTACACCAGAAATGAATGATAAAAGTTCTGTTCCATGCTGCTAGCAAAAAAACCTTAAGTCCTGTTCTGTCAGCCCTTACCTCTTTTAAATCTTCTACCTTTTTTAATACAGGGATGAATCTGGGATATGTACGCAGCTGTGATTCCAGCAGAAAGGTTCAGTGTTTTAGCCTCCTTCCATTAATTTCATCGCAAGCTATTAATATCAGTCAGTTTTAGACAGAGGATTAGAGTTTTTAGTGAGTTTAGTTCTTCTGAATTTTTGTACTTCTCTTACAGTAGAAGTCCATGGTTGTCAGCCAAAACCAGCACTGAACTGGGGTTTCAAACAGCAGCCAGGAAAGAAACTTTAAAAATGGGTGTTACTGACAGTAAGAAAAAAAAGATCAATTGAAAATTTCAAATAGTGTTATGCTAAAGTAATTTTTCATATTTGAGCAAGCAGATAATATGTATCTTTTGCATTGTGAGGAAATTAAATGAAAACCTTTGACGTTCAGATACAAACTTTGAATCTGGTGATGGCCCTAGACCTCGGACTTCATAACATTAGATAAGGAGACAGCATGTTCTTCAGTAACTTGGGAAATGCCTTTTCCGCTAGGTTTAATAACAAAGTAACTTTTTTTTTAGGATGGAAGAGCGGCGTCTGCTGTTGTAGTTTGTTCCTTTCTGTGCTTCTGTCGTCTCTTCACTACTGCTGAAGCTGCAGTTTATATGTTCAGCATGAAACGCTGTCCACCTGGCATTTGGCCTTCTCATAAAAGGTACTGTAAGGTACTGTTGAGGCCGGTAGTTATTAAATTCTTAGTATGGTACAGGATGCTTTTTAGAAAGAGATCATTTCAATAATGTCTGTGTTGGAATATGTGTTTTTCCAAGTATTTTGCTGTATCATAAATAGAGAAATTCTGAATCTGGACTTTGTGACCCTGTAAGTTACTCATGATGTTCTTATCAGAAGTGGTTCAAGTGTGACCAGTAGTGAAGAAGTGTTAGGAATGAAAACAAGGGTATGCAGAGTTTTGAATGCTTTCTTAAGTATAAATCCCCTGCCACATTTGACTTGTTCCATGTTTCCTAGTTTATTACAATAGGTTTTGTTGTATCAGAACACTGAAGTTATGTGGCAATACCAATAATTATTTCTGTCAATTGGGTAAGAATGCTTAATGCTTTTTAAAGGAGTGCCTGCAGAGGTGACTTGCCTATACTTTGACAAATGTTTTCAACCAACTCTTTGATTTAATTTGATAGATATTATAACAGTAATGTCTAAATAGCAAGTGACACTGGTAGTAAGGGTGTTTCCTACCAGAAGCATTAGATTTTGAAGGGTGAGAAGTAGAGTATTAGTTCAGTATAAATGACAGATTATGCTGTTGTACAGATTTACTTTAAGTGTATTTAAAGGGTTCTCTACAAGATAATTTATAGTAATGAGGACAAATTTAAAGACTTTAGGAAGATTTGAGTGATCCATAATGTGCAATATATGAAATAAGTAGTTCTTGTAGTTTAGTGTTTAAGACCTTTGGAAAGAGTGGCTGGTTTGTTTTACAAGTGAATATAGGTAAAGCTACATTCCTAAAGCAGTGGCTGGAGCTGTCTGGAATGTGGGACATGGGTGCAGATGAGTTCATATGGAAGGCTGTATTCAATTTTCTGGGCAGTATATTTTTCTGTTGTGATGCAGCCATCAGGCTTCCATACAGAAACTGTTGTTGTCCCTAAAATGAGAGGCTGGCTACAGTTGAGAAATATTTCTCTGTGTTTCTATTTAATTTTCCTTTAGTGACACTCTGTATCAGATTTGAAAATGTTTCCTGAAAGTGCTGTTAAATCTTTCCAGTGTTTTACTGTTAACACTCATCACTACTTAGTGACTGTATAAGAACAGGAGTAACTCACTTATGTGTTCACCCATTTTTTAGAATTTTGTTCTCTGACTAAGTGAGTACCTTGTGGTTTTGGCAGATACATTGAATACATGTGTGACATGATGGCTGAAGAACCCATTATTCCTCACAGCAAGCCCATCCTCATCAGATCTATTGTCATGACTCCTGTTCCACTTTTCAGTAAGCAGCGTAATGGCTGCAGGCCTTTTTGTGAAGTTTATGTGGGAGATGAGAGAGTAACCACTACATCCCAGGAATATGACAAAATGAAGTAAGTACAGCTTACAACTTGCACTGAAACAGCACATTATTTTTTTCTAGACTCCTCTGTCCCATTTTAGCTCATCTTGAAAGGTAAATCGTGGGGAAGAGAATGTTGTTGTAGCAGCTTGGATCTGGTCTTGCAGAACAGTGGGGGTGATGGTGGGGTGGCACTGCAGTGGACACTGCAAGGCAGACGAGAGCAAGGCTCTCTTCTCACTCCACGTGATGTAAAACTAGGAATATTGATCCTTAAGGTACATGTACATGCACTGAACAGAGAATCATGTCTCAGTCATGGACACTGTAAGGATTCTTCAGGCATGGTAGCTGTAAGGTGACTGCTTCATAGCCCCTGTACAGCTCTGGTGTCTGCATGGGAATTGCAAATGGTACTGACAATACCAGGTGTATGTAATCAAAGACAGGAAAAGTGACAGAATACCCAAGTCTTTTTAACTTTCTAGCTACTGAAGGCCTTGGAGAAAGTAGACTAAGCATAAGGTAATACATTATGTTTTAGGGTTTTTTTAAGCTAAATTAACTGTTATGTGTTTTTTTTTTTCTTTAGGGAGTTTAAAATTGAAGATGGGAAAGCAGTAATTCCACTGGGTATAACAGTCCAAGGAGATGTTCTCATTGTGATCTATCATGCCAGGTCAACTCTAGGAGGGCGACTACAAGCCAAGGTAATGACAAATTTAAGAGCCTACATGAGGACTTTCTTTTTCTTGTTGCAGTTTTGTATCCTACTCATAATCTACTAAGTACTTCACTTTATTTGCTGCTCTTTATCAAAGAAATGCATGAGGTTTTCATACACTTGCGAATTCAGCTTTTTCAAGTCTTCTGAGTATGTCAATTCTTAATGTATTGCAAGATCACGAAAAACTTGCTAATGAAGCCTGTCTTCAAATTTCTTATAAAAGAGTCATGTTCTTTTTTCTCCAGATAAGTAACCCAAATTAAACTTGGAAATCCATGTAAAAGATAAGAAGGGATAGTGCAAAGTTTGGATAACTTGGAGCATTGTGGAAATTGAGCCAGACAGTTCTTCAGACAGTTTCTATACATGTGGGACAAACATGCATATTCATACATAATCTACTATTAATGAAATAGATTGTTTTCCCTATGTTTTTTCTACTGTGGGAATAGGAAGGTGAGTATCAAATCTTGTCATGTTGCAGAGATTAGCCCAGATCTTCCAGAGCACCTTAAAACTGAAAGCCCAGTGAAATTATTCCATAACTGGTATGGTTCAAGGTCGTCAGGAAAAAGGTGTACAACTGACATTGTTGAAATTTAATTGGAATTTAGCTAAAGCTAGGTTATACTCCTTAGGCAGTCTCGTTTTCATTGATGATAGGGTTTCTTTCATGGTATTTCTCTGGCGTTTATTCACTGATAGGAAAAGACTAGAATTTTCTCATCCACCAGCTGTAACGTGTGACACATTAACAGTGTTAGTCACAGTCTGGGTTGGGAGGTTTGATGGAACAATATTCAATGTGACCTTAGTTTTATGTGCTGTAAATTGCTGCCTGAACCTCTCTGCAGAACTCTTACAGAGGTCAACCACTGCATTTCAAGATTGCCTCTAAGTGTCTGGACATCGTGAATGTCTTCCACTTCCTCACAGATAATTTTAGAGAGGGTTTATTTTGTCTTGTAGGAAATGTCTTGCATAGGAAGGGATTAAGAAAATGGATTTAATAGGATGTTCAGGTTATCATGTGGGGTTCAGGGTAGGGATGGATGGATCAAAGAAGCTCTTTCCAGTATGTCCATGTCTGTCTTTTACTGAGGAGCCCAGCGCTGTATGCAGGACTACAGATCACTGGTGCTGAATAGAGGGGAAAGATCACTTCCCTCAGCCTTCTGTCAGTGCTTTGCCTATTACTTGCTTTCTGGTTATGAGGTTCAATAAATGCTCATTTACAAGAAAAGCTTTCATAATTCAATTTACTGGACTATTACTGTGTGCCTTTGTAAGGACTGGCAAGACTATTTCACATGTGCTGTAACTAAAGCTAGGGAACAAATATGTTCTGGATTTATCAGTGAGCCGTAGTTTGGATTTGTGCAAGATCAGGAGCTGCATGAATCTTCTGTAGTGGCAGTTTCTGGATGCTCGGTTTCTGATGAGGCATGGGAAAGTAGTTTTTCTGTCAAGAGAAGAAAAAGTTGAGAAAGTTGAGTGGTTAAAATGAGTCAGCTCAGAAAAGGCCTAAAATTCTGTCTGGAATAAATGGCTGACTTGAGAACTTTCAGAGAAAAAACTTTTTTGCATGCCTTATGAAGTGTTCTTTTAAATGTGCTACATTAAAACTGTTTTAAATCAATTACTTTTAATGTGACATATATTTCTTGATTAGTGTGTTGCACAGTGGGTTTTTCTGAGTGTATGTTATTCAGAAAAGTAGCAAAGGTCATGCTGTTTCAGCTTCCAGTACAGGATCTGTAAATACATAAAACTTTGATAGTCTGTTTTGAGGTTAGTGATGAGATGTATCTGACTCAAGGTATTTTGATTTGTTAGTGTTAGTAATAGATCTATTTATGTTCATCTCAAAGGATGAGTATACATGGAATTGAATGGAAAGTGTAGCAAAGCAAACACTTTAAAATATTTCAATGCTGAAAATACTTTGCATTGTATTCAAGGCAGAACACTGTGCATACTGTTCTTGTGGGTTTATGCTGTTTTCCTGTATTTCTTGTTTTCAACAGATGGCTTCAATGAAGATGTTTCAGATTCAGTTCCACACAGGTTTTGTGCCTCGAAATGCCACTACAGTGAAATTTGCCAAGTATGTTGACACCTTTTTGTAGGACACTGAAGGAAGTTTTCTTTGAAACTGTCTAAGCTGCCAAAAATCAACATATAGGAGGGGGAAGAAATACAGTCAATGTAGGAAGTAGATGACTTTGGTTGCAATAAGATTCTTTTGTTTTCTCACCTCAAGAAAACTGAAAGTTTTGTTCATATTACAACAAAAATCATGTACAAAAATACCACATGTTTAAAATATATGGGAAAAGTAAACAAATGCAGCATGTTTTAAGTCTAATACTAGTTGCTTTGAACTTTTGTTTTGTACTGCAGTAGACCTAATCCAGTAAACCATCAGTATCAAGCATCTATTTGTATGTGTCTTTACAGGTATGATCTGGATGCCTGTGACATACAAGAAAAGTATCCTGATTTATTTCAAGTCAATCTGGAAGTGGAGGTGGAGCCCAGAGATAGGCCTAGCTGTGAACAGCCACCGTGGGAGAATATGAATATAAAGGGACTGAATCCCAAGATCCTCTTTTCCACCCGAGAGGAACAACAAGAGATTTTATCAAAATTTGGTAATGAATCCCTTGAAAAACTTTCCAATGTACTTAGTGTTTGAGTCTTTTGTTTAGTTTCTGATGTTCCATTAAGTGAAATAAATTTAAAAGGTGGGGGTTTTTTGTAAATATCATTGAAAATGCGCATTGTATGAAGGAACTTAAATTATTCTCTAGTAATGGGTTATAATTATTCTTATCTTCCTTCTACTGTGGCTACATTTGCTTGCTTTGAAGCTATGAATATGCCATTTGCAGGATTTCAGCAAGTGGAATTTTCACACTCAGGATTTGTAGGCAAGATGTCTTGAAAGAGCTTTATTTGGCTAAGATGGCACCAGTATCATTTCACTTAAAATCATCTGAGCATTCCTCACAAATGGTCTTAACTAAAAATGTTTTTATCAGCATTGGCATAGCCAAGTAATGTTGTAATTCAATTCCTCAACTTTTCCTAATATGTTCCAGCAGACTCTTTATTTTAATACTACATATTCAGTGCTTCATCTGCAGGTGCCTGCATTAATTCCAGTTGATGCTATTCAGTATCTTCTGGTATCAGTAATTAGCTTTGACGTTTTCATTCAGGCTTTTAAGCTTTCTCTGTGTTTCCAGGATAAAAGGCGTGATGGAGATTACTATGGTGATTTTAGTGATAAATGAGATCTTACTCTATGCTGTTAATATGGTACATCTCAACTACATTTCTTTTGATACAAGAACCAGATAGTTGTTGCTGGCTTTTGTTTTCTTTTAAGCAGGATATGTTTTGTTTGTACTATGATTTATACAATTTTCTATGTAAATTAGTTTAATCCTACTGTAAACACAACCCTTGGGTCAGTAAAGTTAAGGTGTTTCATTGATGATGAGGATCTGTAAAAATTGCTCTTATTTTCTTAAGTCACTTCCATTTTCTGATGGATAAATGAAATGTAAGCATTTCAGGTTACACTAAAAGAATTTCTTAAAGTTGATGGGAAGAAAATAGTACAAAAGCAAGTGTTATGAACTGGTTTTATAAACTTGCCTTATTAAAATTTAATTTACTCTATTTCATTAATCATGATTTTTCATGTATGTTTTCTGAGACAGACTATTTTTTTCAGCATCTCTAAGCTACAACTGAGAATGAGGAAGGAGGGTGAAAGATTGCTCTACCAGTTTTGTATTCAGATTTAGACCAGAAGCTTTCTCTGAAGCATTTATCCATTCTCTTCAAAGAGTGGATGAATACCGACTTATTTAGGGAGTTTTCTCAATTTGCCATAAGAAAAACCTCATCTTTGAGAGATAATTTAGCAGCAGGTAACTCTGCCTGACTCAGTCCTACAGAAGAATCACTTAATATCTGATCTCAGTAAAATAAGAAATATAAAAAGCAGCACACAAGTGTATTACTTAACCCCTTGGTGATGTTTCTTAGCAACTCCAGAACTTAGTTCTTGTCTGGCTTTATACTCTTAGTTTTTTTTCTAAAGCTGCATTTGCTTCTTTTCTGTTGTTTTGTCTCTTATTGTAGATAGTGTTCATAGCTTTCACATGTTTTAGGGAATGGTTGGTACAAGTGAGGTGTTAGTTACATTTTCCTCCAAATGTAAGTAGAATGCTTGAGTGTTCTGCTATGAGTCTGATTTAATGTCCTAGCTGAAAACAAGGTCTTATCAGTTTTTTCAGTCGAAACAAATTCAATAATGCTAATTCCAATGGCAGAGTGTGGGCAGGAATTTGTCTTTGCAGAGCAATAGATACTTGCAGGCAGCAGTCAGTCTGCAAGCCAAGTATCAGCTTCTATGATGAGGATTGGGAAGTTTCTCTCTAAGGGTTCTGGCTTGAACTCTGTTTTATAGGGAAACCAGAGCTGCCTAGACAACCAGGTTCAACTGCACAATATGAAGCAGAAGCATCCCAGCTGGAGCAGTCATCAGAAAGTGCACCTACTGATACAGAATCCCCACACAGCAGTAGTACTGATGCAAATAACTTCTTTCACTCTCTGGACTGGAAAGGTACAGGTTTTCCTCTGAAGTAACTCCTGGGTTTATGTTTGTCTTGTATACCTTCCAATGAGTGCTTAAGCCTTCTTATGCAGCAAAAGTCTCTAATTCACCAGACTATGAGGAAAAGCTATTTAAAGAGTGAGCTCTGCAGACTAATAAGCAGTCATTCTGCTTCATTTGGATAAACACCAAGTAATGGGTTTTGGTGTTGAGCATAACTTAAATGCTGAGCTAAAGTTTTCTTTTTCTTATAAAAGTCTTAACCATGAAAGTCTATAAGGAAGCTTTGCATTCCCACAGCCCTACTTAGGCTGGAACAGAGGAAAGAAGGTAGACTAGCCAGTGGGGTCCAGATTAGTATTTATGGACGGTGAAAAAGTAACTTTGTAGTTCATGTGTAACCCCATTTTCTGTCTGCTGCTGTTACTGAATAAGTTATATTCCTTTAAGAGGAGTCTATGCAGCAGTGGAGGAAGATGATGGAAAATTCTTTTAACTTTAGCATAATAGTATATAGTCCCTATATTCTTGGTTAATGCTTAGTTTTGTACTATATACTGCTTAGTACAAATACCAGAGATTAGTGTGGCCTTTTGTTAGCTTCCTACATCTGTGACTAATAAGTCTTGTGCCAGTTAATGCTTCCTTATTTACTTACATTATTGATTAATGTGTACTAATAGATGTTTTAGTTTTGAGAACATAGATAGTGTTGGAGTAAAGAGTGGTAAGAGAAGTGCATCATGACCTGACCACATATTTGAGATAATCTTAAGGAAAGAAGATTCATCATAAGATCTGAGACCATAAAAGGGAATTTTGGGAAATGGGATGTTCCCAAACAACCACCAAAGATCCTGAAAAGACCTCTACGCAGACCCAAATAAGTTCACGGAAATAATTAGCATATACACATGTATTGACGAAATGTCATGGGTGTGTATAAATTTCATGAGTATAACCTGCCAGTACTGCTAATAAAGTAATGTCAGCTTTCTAATCTAGCAAACTGGTTGGAGAGTTTATTTCCCAGTTTTCAGTGGCACTGATATGTTGGCAAAAATGTCAGCAGCTGCTTAGGCTTTCATTGGGTGGAGCAGCAGTTACTGAGAGATCTTCTGAGCTGTAAGTGGCACAATCATCTGATATGAATGTTCAAGTCAGCCTCATTTTGAAAAAATTCCTAATACCTGCATTTCAGAGTGGCAGATGTGGTAGTGAGCTGCTGCTTTGCCTACCCTGTACAAAGAGATGGTAGGCAACATTTAGTTGTTTTTTCATCAATTCTTTTGTGAGCTCTGATTAGTTAGGGATTGGCTTCATATGATGTTGCCATGAAAGTCTGTCTCATCCTAGTCAGCAGAATAATCCTGGTAATCTAAAGCTGTTTGGTTTTTTTTTTTTTCTCTTCAAGAAGGAAAAACTCCAGAAAGTGGAATAGAGGACAGTTCATCTAAAAATGATCATGTTCAACTGTCTGATGACAGGGAGGAGAGTGATCCTTCAGATGAGGAGTTCCCTACATTTCCAGGTGAAGAAAGCACAGTAATTGTTGATGAAAAAGACTCTACTCCTGAAGGGGAGTTGCTTTTTGAAGCCAATTTTGACGCTCCATCTGCACCATTACAAAAATCTCTTCCTGAAGAGAGTGTGGACTTGCTGGGACTAGACTCTGATGTATCACCAGAACAGAAACAACCTATCTCGGAAAGAAACTCTTCATCAAGTAATGCAGACTTGTTGAACAATCTCTTTGTGAGTAGCACATCCCAGGTTTCAGTAGAGCCCAGTGGAGATCTCCTTGGACAAGGAACAGATTTCTTTTTCAGCGGTCAGCGTCCAACTGCTACTCAGGGTGCATCTTCAGCAGCAGCCATGTCTTCAGGTATGTGAATTTAACATCAGTAGTCTTCATCCAGGCAACACATGAAAACTGCTGCTTGCATTTGTGCTTAGAAAATGGGTATCATGTACTCATACCATCACAGACAGTGAAGGCATGTTGGTCTATAGCAAGATTCTGCACAGAATACCTGTTATTTCTTCATGAAGGAGAGAAATTCCTGTATATTATCCAGGTATTTAGTTATGTTGCTGATGTCCTATTAGCTTTAAACCATGTAAAGAGAAAAGTATAAAATTTTGAATTTAAAGGAAATTCTTGAAGAATCTGTAGCTTTCCCATACAAACATTACATGCTAGATCCTTTTCTAAATCCATGTGTAAATAATTTCTCTTGCTAAGGCGCAGAATTGTCATAACTTACTGCTTTCTTGAACTTTATGTAAAGCAATGTCATTAGTTGTACAGAGCTGTGCTGCTTAGGTCAAATGTCTGCGTGGGACTTGTAAGTGTTAATCACATAAGACTGCTAGGCAACTGGAAATCCTGTAGATTATTGTTTAAACCAGTAGGATAATGGTACTGCTAGAAGATGTTTTCTTGCTGGTTTTACTGATGTTGTTGACAGGTCGATGTCTTGAAAGAAAATGCTACATACTGCTGTCTATTGGGTATTTAAACAAGGTGTTTTGTTCTTCTTACTAGTGGATAATCAGCTCTTTGCCACATTACTAAACTTTTGGGAATAGCAATTCTTTGTGTGAAGTTAACAGTAAGATTTCAGGGAACATAATCTGGGGAACTATTACAAGGCTTAGCTTGTGTGTGGAAAGATAATTCATGGGGACTAAAAGCTTTAATGTACAGACAAATGCAAAGTGTTTTTCTTGTAGAGCACTTAGATGACTTGAAATATTTCTTTATCTTGAGGCAATTCACTGTTGAACTTCATTGCTGTCATCAGTGAGGAATCATCTTAGTTTTCACATATGTAGAGATCTATAAAAGAGAAGCTTTATTACTTTATCTTTCTCTAACCATACCTTATATCTACTGTGTGAAACACCTGAGCAATAGTCATGTGTATATCTCATTCTTGTATTCATTCTCTTTCAATGTATTTCATTGATTTGTATAAGATAGTTGCAAAAGTGAGAATATTTGGTCACTGTTATATTTCAGTTTGCACATCAAAGTTATACTTGAGGTTTTGTGTATGTGTGGTGCTACAGTAGGTTTGCTTGGTGACAATCCAGGATTTGTTTTTGAAGTGTTAGTGAGTCCTGTAAAATGTGGTCATTACCTCAGGATGTGCTGGGGCGCTATGACAGGATTATTCCTTCTCTTCAGCTTCTGAGTCCCTGGGCTCTTGAGGGTGTTGACCCTAGAGGGCAGCAGATGCAGGAAGATCTCCAGCCATGATTCCAGCTGACTGTCACATGTTACTCCATGTTGACTATAAATACTCTTCCAATTAGTTTTTCTTCACTGTGAGCACTAGAGACCTGTTGAAGTCTTACTTCTGTTGGTTTTCATTGACGTGCTTTCTACCCCAGAATCGCCAATGCCTTCAAGTCTAAATGGTAGTATGAATGTTTTACTTGATGCTCTTTTTAGTAGAATAGTAGTCCATTTTCTTTAAATTTGTTGAAGGTTTGGCATTATAGAGCATTTAACAAATGTAATTCTTCTGTTTGTATGCTATGCCATTGGTCACACAAATTTAAGGTGTGTCTTAAATGAGTGAAATTAACAACGTTATTGAACTTTTATGCAGTCTTGCTAAGGATTTGTGTTTGAAGACATAGCTCTTCATATTGTGTATGGCGGAGATACTTTTTGTAGCAAAAGTACATTTGGCTAGAGGAAGGGACAGGTGGTGACTCTTTGCCACGAAGAATTTGCAGAAGGCTGCTGTGGTTACTAACGTGAACTTTGCTTTTGTCTGCGCCCTCAGAGGAGTAAGGCTTTTTCAACTTTGTTTATTCTAAAATTTGTCATGAGATAACTTTTGTTTTCTGCTTCCCTTTTAGCTGATCCTTTTGATCCATTCACAATGTCTTCAAGTTCAGAGAATCAAGCCCTGTCTGGTCCAGACCTCTTTGGGGACTTCCTTAATCCAACCTCAACATCTACAGCAAATACAATTCCTTCCACGCAAAGTTCACTTCCACCTTCTTCCAGCTCAGATTTCTTAAATTTAGGTAAGTGTACTTCTGGTGTTCTGTTTTTCAACAGTTTCTGCTGCTCTGTGTGTTTGTCTTTCAGCTTAGTCAAGGTGGATTAGTGTCTTAATAGATCCACTTGTTGTGATTGCTATTTCTAATTAGCTCTGTGTTCTGGGAATGCAGATACCAATGCACCAAGAAGCAAGGGGGTCCTGTATAATGTCATGCTACTAGTTATGATGTGAGAGGATTTCTAGCATTCCTAACCTTCTGTTAGGAGCTTGAGTTTCCTCTCAATGATCTTAGAACAAACACCTCAAAACTTACTTTATAACTGACAAAATGCTATGTTGATTGTATTCAGATTTTAAAGATTTTCTGGAAACTTTGGAAAAGAAATGAGCGAGTCAAGTTATAGCATAACCAGTTCTTAAAATGCAAGCTGAGGCTAGCTTGCACCTTCTTGACCTGAATGCATTCTGGTAATATACTTACAAAGTACATTATGTAATGCTCTAATCTTATTTGATTCATTTCTCTGATGTATTCTTGGTGAAGCCTTTTCCTCGTGCATTTATTTTAAAATCTATTAATCTTTAAACAAAAAACTTTGGGATATGTTTGGTCTTCCTGTCATTCTTTGAAGAAAAGCATACACTTGCAAAAATGGTGAAGTGGTAGAGCCACTAGTGTTAGAGATTTTTAAAATGTGACTTCGGAAGAAAAGCGTGGGTCCTCTCCACAGGGATAGGAGTTGTGGTCAGTCTAGAGCTCTTCTCTGCTGCTCTCTCATCCCCACACTGTTCCCCTACTCCTGTATAGATCCTTCCTACAGGATGCAGTCTTTCCAAGAGCAGGGGGTTCTGCAGGCTACAGTCCTTTAGGAAAAGACTGCCACAGGGACATGGGTCTCCTGGGGGCTGCAGCTCCTGCCGGGAATCTGCTGCTGTGTGGGCTGTGGCTCCATCCAGGACATGTCCACCTGTGTAAGGTCCTCTCCAGGCTGCAGTGTGGATATTTGTTGTACTGTGGTCTTCCCTCTGTGTTGCAGGGGAATCTGCTCCAGCACCTGGAGTACCTCCTACCCTTCCTTCGCCACTGACCTGGGTGTTTGCAGGACTGTTTCTCTCATGCTTCTCTTGCTCCTCTCACAGCTGCTGTGCAGCATTTTTTTATCCTTTCTAAAAGGTGTTTTCCCAAAAATGCCATCATCTGGGGGCTCATTTTTGTCCTGTGGTGGCTCTGTTGGAACTGGCTGTCTGACACAGAGAAGCCCAGGCCTCTCCTCACACAGACTGCCACCTGTAACCCACAGGTAGTTAGGAATGGTGGTATCACATTGCTTATCCTGAATCCAGAGTGTTTTTTTCCCAGAGCTTATTGCCTGTGGCTCTGACTTGCCCCTCCTTATTTAGCAGTTGGTCCAGTTGACCCTACCTTGATTGATGCAGTCTGAGTGTTAGCTACAGACAAACTGAACAGAAAAAAAAGGCAGTATTTGTCTGACTGAGATGAGGGCTTCCTTCTTGAAATAAAAGGTACGCAGGTGATTGCTTTCTCCTACCATGTGGTTAGGCATTATATTCCAGCTGTAATTGATTCTGCTGAGACGATCCTGTTTGCTGCTTCCTTTGCAGTGCTTTTGTCTGTTCTGTGGACAGTTAAAAGCTATATAGTTGTATACCTGTATAGTTGCCAGTTTAATGCCACTGTTATTGTCACTGCATGAGGTTACCAAACAGATGATAAATTTTTTTCTGCTCAGTAGAAGATTTGATCGATACTGACCTATGGAGCATCATCTCTATCAGATTCTGCACCTGGGATGGGGCAACCCTGGATATTTGCACTGAGCAATCATGCGAACCAACAAAAACTGAACACGAAAATGTGGGCTTCAGTGCACTAACCTATGAGATACTTCCGGGACAATCAGGCATATTCACAATTATAATTTCATCTGAAACTAACCCTCTATTTCTGTTTTTCATCAGATTTCACTGGAATTTGGTCAGCAGGAGCCCTTCTGGCACAAACTAAAGACAAAAAATATTGAGAATACCAGCACCCTCAGCTTGTCCTCATATCAGAGAGGAGACAGAGAACCCTTACATGTATTAAATTTAAGTTGGAAAAGTAAAAAAGTGAATTTCTGCTCTCTAAATGTTTACCTGCAACCTTAAGGAGACCACCATCACTGTTCAGCTAGTTAGTTTCAGTTAGTAAATTTGAGCAAGTACAGAAGAAAAAGGAGGAATATTTTTACGTCTGACTTCAATGCTTCTTTTTTTATGCTTACTCTTTCTGATTTTGGTTGATAGCTTGCACTCTGGTAAATGCATTGGGATACCTGCTATTTTAATGTAACTTCTGGAGTTTTCTGTCAACATAGGGAAAAGATACTTAAAATGTACCCATTTTCTCTTCAGTCTGTTATACAGTGATTTTCCAGTATTTCTCTGTGACAATGCAATCTTTATGGAAGTGGAGGAACTAGGTTAACACTTCATGCTGCATTACATTTATCTTTCAAATGGCAGCTTTCTATGTGTTTAGCTGAAATGAAGTATGTATTTGAGCCTTTAATATTTTGTCCAGTTACGGACATCAATTTTTATCAAGAAAGTTAGGAATATTAGTAGTTATATTGCTTTTAATATGAATGTGGGAGTGAAAAGACATGATCACTAGTAACCGGAAAAGAAGGGACAAATGAGAGAAAAATGGTGTTAAGTGAGCAAAAGAAAGAGCAAACGCCAGGTCATTAAAGTGAGAAACAATTTTAAACTCACTAAAAATAAATTATTAGTAATGCCAGTGACCATTCGAAGTAAGCTGTAGTAATTAGATTTGTTGAATCTACAGTTGGAGCAGTAATAAGTGTCTAGAACCAAATTTTAGTGATGTATTTCATTGGCAGTAAACGATTACTAAACCTCTATAGATACCTGTAGTGTTTCTGTGAACACAAGTTCAAGGATTAGAATTTTGGCCTTGTGTTCCTCAAACATGGCTTGAAATTTAAATCTTAATAGTTTTAAAATGAAGGACAGTTTTTGGAGAATATCTGGTCTGTTAAGGTGTTCTGACCTGTAATAGGAAACTGTTGCACAGTTGCTGCTAAACAGCCATGTATTAACAAGGTAATTTAATTTTGTTTTGGATTTGCAAGTAGCAGGTCATCTTTAATGCAGGTCAAGTCAGGAATGTATTTCCTTCTGTGAGAATGAGCTAATTTGATCAAAAGATAGCAGATGTGCAAGGTGATCAAAAGAAACCTGAGTGACCAGTGTTGTCTTCTCCCAAGTAGAAGTTAGTTTCTGTGACAACTTGTGTTCTCAGACAGGCTTTAGACAAGGCTAAAAAAACCTTGCATCATAATAAACCAGCCTCTTGATTCAGAGAAAATCCCGTTGTCTTCTGTGATTAAAGGATTTCCTGTAGAGATGACAAGTTAAATAAAGAAAACCTTGTGTGAAGTTGTGTGCGGGATATAGTAAAATGCAGATCTCTTATTTTGGAAAGCTGGAAAGTGTGATCTGATTACCACCAACTTATTCTTACATCTTAGCTTGGCTTGAGCAGTGTTAGTAAAGAAATTGTTCTTTGCCCTGACCTTGATGTTAAAAAATCTGATATAATGCCCAGGTTGTACAACTAAAAAGAATATAGCATGAGAATGAACAGTTTAATGAGTAATATGTCAATTGTTCACTATGTTGCACATTCCATTGTTTCAGGTTTTTTGTGATAAAAGTGTAGTGGATGTATGTGAGCTCTTGCTATTAATAGTGAATTTACTGCTGTACACAGCAGTAGGCTACTTCCTGCTTAGTTCAGAGTGGGGGAGGCGATCAACCTGACTGCTCTTAAGCCAGCAGTTATAAAACAGCTGATTCCCATAGTGTGTGCTCAATCTTTCAAATGCATTCAACCGTAGTTTATTTTATTCTTATTTTTCTCAACTTGGTTTTATAACAGTTAATTTCATATGTGGTTAATTTTCTTATGCCCCCTGTAAAAAAAGCGGAGGTTGTAAGCCAAAACAATTTCTAGCCTGAAAATTGATACTTAAAATAATTCAAGGCTGCTTGTATGCCCCCTGGGGAG
Source organism: Neopelma chrysocephalum (assembly GCF_003984885.1). Lineage (NCBI taxonomy): Eukaryota > Metazoa > Chordata > Aves > Passeriformes > Pipridae > Neopelma > Neopelma chrysocephalum. Next base: position 351,954 of record NW_020924378.1, on the reverse strand, counting down.
GGGCATATAATTGAACAAATTTTTAAGCTGATGAGTAGATGATGCTGGATACTTTGAGGTTTGTAGCCAGTGACACTGCTGTTTAGCAGATAGCTGGGGTCCTGAGTACTGAGGCAAATACATACTGTTTCTCCCATGGTTTCAGAGGCAGGGAGATGAAGTTGAAGCCCTGGAGAAGGGGCTGGAAATGGCAGGTACTTCTTGCATTTTATTCTGATGTTTTCTTCACATGCAGCAGAGAGTAGTGCTGAAATACAGGCTCTTAGCAGATATTTGTCGCAGAGTGTTTGATGTATTTACAGCTGTAAGATCTAAGTATAAATAGTATTTAGTAATATGTAGTATATAGTTTTATATATATATATAGTAATATAGTGGATTGAGGTACTAGAGGGGATATTTAATTTGCTTCTAATTATTTCCTCAATTACAAGGATTTATTATCAATATTCAGAATATAAAGTTGAGAAGCTAAGAAAAGTGAAAAGCTGTGATGTAGTACTCAGAACATTCAAAGCCTCAAAATGTCACTGTTTTTGTAAGGATGGCTGGGTTAACTTTCTAAATGCTATGTCTTTGAAGTGTCCTGGAACACTACTGAATGTTTTGGTTTTACTGAAATACAGCCTGTCCTTGTAGCACAGGCTGTTGTCATAGCATTGAAATAGAGGTTAGATTCAAGAGCTGTCATGCTTCACTGTGAGTCTCCACAAGCTGAATGCTCAGAGCTGCTGAGGCATGCAGCTTTGTGTTCCATACCTAGGGCCTCTCATTCCGAGGATTGCTCTCCTCGTGCTCTGTGTGAGTGAGCAAGTGGGGAATCATCTGCAAATGTCAGAGATGGCAGTTGTAACCTTCTGTTGGATGCAACACTTTCTAGGAGTTAGTGGAAGCACCCTTGCATCCTTTTGAATGTGACTTTCATTTCTTGTTTGTAGATGGCATGGTGGTTTTGTTTCACATATAGAAAAGTGGCTTTTAACCACAGAGCTGGAGATTCTCAATCTTTTCCCAGAAGAGATCAGTCTTTCTCTTACTAATTGCCTGGGTTCATTCATGTATTGCACCTGAGAGGGCTATTAGTTGGTCAAGAGCTCCCTTTGTCACAACAGGCCGGGGTTAGGCAAACCTGCAGTTTGAAGTGACCTGGCTCCACCTGTGTAGGACCCAGGCTGCTGAGTGATGAAGAACACCATTCATGAAGCACCACTGGCTTTCTAGCCTTAGCCTTTTGCCCAGGAGACCTAAGCTGTTAAATTCATAGCAATGCCTGTGCATGAAAATATCTTATCTATGAAGTGCGGGGAGTGTTTTAAATATAAATGAAGGAATTCCAATGATAAAACCCTTCTGAGTCCTGTTTGACTGCATAACTGTGTTACTGAGAAATTTAAGCAAGCTATGTAATTGACCATTGTAGTAGACAGTGTGGTACCCATTCTGTTGGTATGAGCAACATATCCATTCTTGTGATGGTTTTCTTAAAAAAAAATAAAATTTCATTTTTCTTCTGTAGGGAATTTGGCACCAGAGCCACCTAAAATATCATCATCTACAAGCCACCCAGATCTCTTAAGCGGATGGGATTCTTGGGCAGATTCCTCAACAAGCAGTAATGTAGCGTCACCGCAGCTGAAGCCTGTTAGTGAAGGTATTATAGAATTAAATTTTTCCATTAGAAGGAATAAGGAATACTCTAGACTTGGTAATTTTAATCACTTGACACTGCTGAACACATCTTCATGCATTTTTGCTTTGTTGCTTGAATGATGCTTTAATAAGGCACTCATGTAGTTTTTCAGATTTGAGTTCAAGACGGTGGAATCAAATAGTTTCAATTCTATAGTGTAATTGTGATTCTTGGTAAAAGGTGTCATGAAGCAGAATGTGGGGGAGGTTTGCACGAGGTGTTCTGGAAATATGCTTTCATTCATTCTCTTAGTTTCCAAATAGACCATGTACATCATACATCTTCTTATAATACAGGTCAAGCTTTTACGACAGGGAGCCAGTCCAGTGTGTCTTCAGGTCGGTCTTTCAGCCAGGCGAAATCTCAGAACTTAGATCCTTTCGCTGATCTTGCCAATCTTGGATCTGGTCTTCCAGGTAAGATCTTACTTTTGAGAGACTATACTTAATGCCCCTACTGTTTTATTTGCTTCTTGTACTAACAAATGTTACTGATAGCCTATAAGGAAAGTGTTTCCCTTTAATTGTTAACAACCACCTTGAGGCAATTGCAGAGAGCTGATGAGTAACAAGAAAAGATTGAATTTTACAGATATTGTGTGGAACATCCGAAATAATATTTCAGAAGAAACCACAGCTGTGGTATAGAAACAGTGAAAATACTTACATGCTTCAGAATCTCATTGAGATGGTAAGAGAAAACAGAGGGTGCTAATTCAGTAACTGAACCTGAGGTTTCTTATCTAGCATTGATTAGTACTGTGCTTGAAGGATATAAAATGAAAACTGTTAGTTCCAAAGTGACAGTTGTTTTCCTGTTAATTCTGTACTTTTCTTTGAATTCAGTAGACCTTCATGGCTCTGCTGCTCACACCAGGTTTGTAAGATGAGCACAAATCACGCCCATACACGTACATGAGTGCCAAAAGCATTAGGAACGTTTGTCAGTTTGCAGTGGTGGGCACAAGGAGTTATGGAAGGTAAGACACAACGCAGAGTTACACTTGTTCCAGGATGTTATATTCACCTGAAATTCAGGACTTAGCTCTGCAGCATTCTCAAACAGTGGGAAAATGAAGGGCAGCAAAAGGAGCTGAGGTCCCTTCATTTCAAAACCCACACTACCATAAATGTGACCAGCTGCCAAGAGTACGAGGAAGGATTCAGAACAGCCTGGTGTTGCTGAATTGCAGAAACATGTTTTTCCCTTAGCTTGTTGCTGATAGAGGTTTTTACTCTGCTGCCCTGGCAGTTAACATTGTGTATTGACTTGAGTGCCAGTGGAATTATCTTCTAGAGGCACAAGGTAATGTGCAGTGTTTGACTTCTTTATGTTGCTTGCGCATAATCACTTGCAAAATTCTGGTGTTGAAGCAGAGGCTGCTTGGGAGTAAACAAAATACAAAAATTTTCTGGAGATTCTCAGGTTAATACAGACTTGTTAAATCTACAGATTGTGTGACAGTAAAAAAACCACCCAATTTTTCTTTGACTTGAAGATGCAGGTATAGCACACACTGAATCCAGTGGAAGAAATGGAACTGATTTTAGCAGGACTTAGATCAATTCATTAGTCTTTCACTTAACTTTCAATAGGAAAAATGATTGCATTAAAAAGTAGTCAAATGTCATTATCCTAGTTAACCTTCTCAGGCTTGAAATGAATTTTCAAGGCATTGTAAGACCTGGAATTCAGACTGAGTGTTGTTTCTTTTATGGGAGTTTTTTGGACTCTACGTACAAGTCATTATCCTGGAAGAGAATTTATGAGAGTGCAAGCTGCTTAAATGTGAATGCTATATAAAAACAGAAGAGGCAATAGCTAAAAGTAGTTAAAAGTAGTGTATTAGGGTAGTGGTAGGATACCAATTCTGTTCTGTGCTAGTTGGTGTCATCACACTCTTCTTTTCTAGGAATGGTCTTGTATAAGGAAGTGGAAGTGTGGTGTTTGAAAAGTTTCTGTGAATAGTGAGGCACTGACTTGCCCTACAGGAAGAATTTGGTAACCTTGAAGGCTGGAATAATGAATGTAGAACACTTTGAAAGAATAGTAGAATGAGAATTTTTCAGAGTGCAAGGTCATGTACTCTGACTAGTAACAGATTTTTTTGTGAATTTCACAAGTTATAAGTGGCTGAAAACCGAGTTGACTGCAATTCAGTGCTTTCCTGAAAAAAACAGTATATTCCTAGATTATATGAGGTGTTCTATTGAATACTAGGTTGTATCAGGTGTGGTATTTAAAGCTGTAGTAAGGTATCTTGTACGTGGCCCTGGGGAAGACATCCTGTTGTGCAAGTTATAACTATAAGCAGCAGCTAGAAAAGAGAGCAATCAAGAGAGCTGAAGTGTGAGGAAACAGCTTTGAAAGAGCAAACTGAGTTCACATTGCTGTGTATACTCAGAGAAGCTTGAGCTGTACCACACTGGGATGATTACAGCAGTATCTCCTGCAGTGCTTTTTTAACTCATGTGATATTCCCTGTGAATGCTGCTGTAGAGTAATGTTCTCATCTGTCTTAAACAGTAGTGCAAGAAATCACTAGAGACTTTGAAAGCATTCATTTGAAAATATTCTCAATATGCTTAGTTTCTTTGATCATGTGATTAGTTATTCATTGTCCTCTGCATATTAACAAACATTGGGAGGCATAACTACTGTCACAGCTAAATTATTTTCTGGTCTGACACATACCTGACCCATCAGACAAGAGTGGGTGCCTCTGCTGAAACTGACAGTTGAGAACTTGAGTTGTAAGAGTCTGGAAGACTTTCAGTCTCTAGTTCCTGCTATCCAAGTTAGTTGTTAATGAGACTCTTTTAACTTCATTTTACTCACACTTTTCTATTATGTTTTCTCATGTATCGTGGTATCACTGTGAACTATGTGGTTATATGTCAAGACTAAACTGTTTTACTTGTATTAAACTGAACAACTAACTTAGTATTTATTTTTAGGTTCCTCCGGTGGTGGACTCTTGGGTAGTGGATTTAGTCAGAAGACTACTCCATCTCAGAAGCTGGGAAATCAGTGGCAGAAATCCCCAAAACCACCAAGTACTTCATGGCAGTCTCAGCCTAAATCCAGCACAGCACCTAAGCCCAACTACACAGTAAACTTCAGTGTTATTGGAGGACGAGAAGAAAGAGGAGTCAGAACCCCAAGCTTCGGTAAGTTTTCTGAATGTATTACTTACAATGGCCCATATGAAGTTAGTTGGGTGCACTGTTACCTGCAGAAGCTCTTGTACCTCCATATTTTTATTTACATTTAGATTGTATCTAGTAGAAAACAGAAAAACAGAAGTTCTTGGCAAATCTGGTATCCTCCTTTTGCAAAGCTATCTTGGTGTATAACAGAGACAAGCTGATGACAGCCCAAATATATGCAAGTCTCAACTCTACATTTACTCACCCATATGAGTAGTGGTTTTGTATCACTGGGTTTAGAAAGGTAAATTTGATCTATCTGGGGAGAGATGGTTGATAATGTTTCATGTTAGTCCATTTGTGATACACAGGGAAAAGGATGCAATGTTATTCCAAACTAGAAAATAGTACCTACCCTTGAGAAAGTTTGAGGCTAAACTTACTGGAAATTCTTGGGTTTCAAACAGATATGGAGGCAGGACCAGATGGAATCATACTGGGAGTAATTTAAGATGCTCCAACTGAATAGGCAAACATGCAGTTATAGGGATGGGCATGGCCTCTTCTACATCAACTTTCTTGGAAAATATTATTTTCCTGGTGTGTTAGTATTAGGATTATGCCTCCCTTTAACTGACATTTAAATGAACAACAGATACTTTATGTTGAAATGATTCTGTTGATCTGTGTCTGGAAAGAAGTGACAGGATGGAGAGGCAGTGAGCATAAGTTGCAGCATGTGGAAGTCTGTAGAACAAGGCAAAAAAAATGAATTAGCATGGTGAAGTGCTGAAATGGGATGCTGTAATTCCTCTCCCTTGAAAACAGATGGATGTCAACTGGTCAGAGACCTGAGAAATTAACTGAGTTATCCCTGTTTTGAGTGAAAATTTGACTAGATAACATCCAGAGGCCTCTTCAGAATTCAGTTATTCTACAGTTCTCTGAAATGTGTTGGTTCTATAATGAATATTCCTGTTAGTATTTTATCTCTTCATTATTCTGTATAAGTTTCAACACTTAGATGTTGACTACATACTTCTAACTAGAGCAGCTGAAAAACTACTGCATAGCCATTAGAATTAACTTGCAGTGGAAAAATGGAACCATTTCCAAAACCATGAACAGAAAAATGTGTGCTCCCTCAAGTCTACTCCCATTTTTAAAAAAGAGGACATGCAAATGTTCAGTCAGATAGATGCACATGAGCTTGTCTGTTCTGTTGGACTGAAAGCTTGTCAGTGATCTCTTTTATTATTGTCCTTCTGTTAGTCTTGTGGAATTTATCGATAAAGTCACTGAAGAATGTTTATCATGGTAGTGATACGTGCCAGGCGTGTGTATCTGAGTGCCATATATTTCCCCCATGAACGTATTCTCCTATGTAACTTTTTATTTAATGTTCTTCTCCTTCTGTAGGTCAAAAGCCAAAAGTTTCAGAAAATGACTTTGAGGATCTCTTATCTAATCAAGGATTTTCAGCAAAATCTGATAAAAAGGGACCAAAGACTATTGCTGAGATGAGAAAACAAGAAATGTCTAAAGATATGGACCCCTTGAAGCTCAAGGTTTGTTTAACAGTGATTTTGATTTAAGTGAAAATCTGGTCTTAGCAGAAGGATACAATGACTAACAGAGAAAGTAATGGCCACGGGTTTAACCCCAGATGGTTAAATGCAACCACTTGCCCTCCACCCACCGAGGTGGGATAGGAAGGAGGATTGATTAAAAAGGTAGAACTCATGTGTTGAGATAACAATGGTTTAATAACTGAGATAAAGTAAAATAATAGACTGGACTGGGTTGGAATAATAACAACAGTAATTTAAAAGGGGACCCCTGGTGGCCTAGTGGTTAAGATGCGGCACTCTCACCGCTGCGACCCAAGTTCGATTCCCAGTCCCCCGGGCAGATGGAGGTCGTTAGCCCTGTGAGGGCATCCATCTATGAGAAGGTCACTCTAAACAAACCTACGTCCTGAGGACCTCACTGCCATTGTCCAAGCTCGCTTGGCCCTGGCAGATGAACCTTAGGATTAAAGGGTGGGCTCAGTTCAGCGCAGGCTGTGTCTCACCTAAAAAAAAAATCCATTGCGCAGGCTGGAAAGGTAAAAAGACCTTTCCCAAAATCTTCGCGAACGAAGATTTTGGGAAAGGT